>NW_021703772.1:42570729-42652745 GCF_005190385.1 Monodon monoceros
TTTTTTTGCGGTACGCGGGCCTCTCACTGTTGTGGCCTCTCCCGTTGTGGAGCACAGGCTCCGGACGCGCAGGCTCAGCGGCCATGGCTCACGGGCCCAGACGCTCTGCAGCACGTGGGATCTTCCCGGGCCGGGGCACGAACCCGTGTCCCCTGCATCAGCAGGCGGACTCTCAACCAGTGCGCCACCAGGGAAGCCCTCACTGCCCCACTTTTTAAAAAAAATCTCAACCTGAATTACTGTGGGTCCAGTAATTTCTTTCCTTGCCTCCTGTTTCCTCTCTTCTCTCATCTGCATATCATTGGCCTATTAATCTTCTAGAAACTTTCTCAAAATATTTAAGGACCCCTCATGACACAAAGAATGAAGTGCGAATGCTCTGGACCAGTGCTCAAAGTTCTCCCAAGTTTGGTCTTTATGTTCTGTTTGGCTTTGCTTTCTGTGACCCCTCAACAGGACCCTGCATTTCAGCTTTGTATATTCACTACGGCCAAATGAAAAAGTTAAATACAGACAATACTTATGTTTTGTAATGCAAACCTACCAGGAAGAAGTCTTAGAAATTAACACCAATAGATACAGTTTGCAGATTTTCATTTTAACAAATCATTCAACTTTTTAAAAAAAATTCCCTGTATTTACCTTCACAGACACATACATACTTTCATAGAACCATGGCTAGTTACCAGGTAATCAACGAGTATCGATAGCTGCAGTCATGCTTTTGAAGGAAACCTAAACCTGTCCAATGTAGGTCTTAATCCAATGACAGCTTCAGACAAGCATCGCATAACTCATATTGACTTGTGACCTACCATCATTCAGAAATATCTTGGAACATAAATGTCTCTGGCATTTAATGTGATAGAAACTCTGCTTATTTCTTATGCAGGATGTGACCTTGAGGGACATAATATGATCTGTTGGGTGTAGTCACCTTTCAGTAAGAACCCGACACAAAGTGATTTGAGCGATAAAGGCAATATTTTGACTCATGTAATTCAAAACGTGACATAGCTATACCCAAGTATTCAAACATGAACATATCTCAGCTCTGCATTTCCTCATGCTTTATTCCCCAGTAGATTCTTTCCAGATAGAAGGAACGACCAGCAGCTCAGTCTTAGCAACCCCATCAAAAAGATGGTGTCACTTTCCCAATACTATCAATAAATATGCTACGGTGGATTCTTATTGGGCCAGCTCAAGTCATATGCCCATTACTGAACCAATCACTGTGGCACGGGGATACATTGTCTTGATTACCCAGGACTGTCTCATGTACTCCTCCTCCCTGCTGAAGCCACAGGATGGGGTCAGCCCCACTGCACTACATGGATTGAGAATGGAGGAAATGTAGTTCTCCCAAGGAAAATCAAACGCTGTTATCAGAAGAAGCGAGAACAGATACAAAACAAACAGGTGAATACTAGGGGCAGATTCTTACATTAATGGGCATCCCTATTATCTCTTATTATCATATATTCATTCATGAGTCCCACAACTTTATAATCAAATTTTGAGATTAACTTTAGCAATTTGTATCAATATTTTTAATATACATACCCTTAACCCAGCAACTCTGTTTCTAGAAATGATAGCTCTGCTATTAAGTGTTTTCCTACATGTCCAACACTGGCCTGTGTACATTGCAGACGTTATTTCATTTAATACAGAACTCTAGGATGGAGTGGTATTATCTCTATCTTTGAGCTGAAGAAATTGGGCTGTTAAGGGACTTAAACAGGGTTGCAGAGCTAATAAGAGGTAAAGCCAGAAGTCAGTCTTCAAAGTCTTCACTACTATTGGTTACTTCCCTCAGCAGTCTCTGTGGCATATAGTCTCATGAATTCATTCTAAGCAAAACTATGACAGGTGAGAAAAGAGGTACATCCCAGGAGGTTATTTATAAATATTTGTCCACAGAACTCAATGTGAAATAAAGTTTCAATAACTTATGTCAACCTACATATTCCTCTCATTATCAGTAAATATATACTAAGTTCTTACTTTATAAAATGATAAAAGATTAATGACTTTTTTGGTAAGGCTGTGAAATTACAATTTTGTTCAAACCAGCTGTCTAAGCTACGGAAACATCCACAGTTAATCAAACACAGTAAGGCCTTGTGCATTGTTTCATATCTCTCACCATGTCAGTTTACCATTTAGGAAAAAGTTGGATACTGAATCTGTACTACTCAAAATATATCTTTATACATTGCAGCTGTCTATTATCAGGCCAAAGAGAGCTTTAGGCTAAATTATTTAACCTTGATGACACTCAACACTGGAACATTCCATCAAATTGGAAAGTGAGTGGCCTAGGAACCCACAGACCTGCTGGTTTTAACCATTTCACCCAAGAGTGAGAAGCTTCTGTTAGCAGTCAGAAACCTTCACTCTGCTCTAGTCCCCAAATCAGGGCAAAAGAGGGGGCAGGACAGCAATGGCCCTGAAGCCAATGAAGAGCTTAGACCACTCTAAGGACAGCTGGAAAGGTAGCCATACCGGTCTAGGTTTCTGACAGCTGCCTGGACTAGGTGGGAGGAGAGGGAAAACTCAATACATAGAACTCTGTAACACACAGAAAGATCAGTTGATTTATAATCAGTCTCTTTTTTACCATGCCTCCATTTCTCATTATCCTCGGGAATGTATCCTCAGCAAATATAGCCCTAAAACACTCCTGAAAAGCACATGAAGGAGAAGCTCATTTGCACAAGAGTAATGATTTAGTCCTGTGAACTTTTAATTTGCATAATCCCCTTTCCTTTCCCCCTTTTGTAAAGGTCTTTGATATTTTTTTCTCCAAATGATGTGGGTTGGGGAAAAGAATTAAGCAAGCATCAAAGTTCTCCCTCCTGTGTTCTCAGTTATTACATTAATCTTTAAGATTTTTCTCTCCCGTTTATTAAAAATCAGTGACTCATCCAACTTTACACATAAATCCACATCAAAGTTAATTAGAATCTTGGTAGGCTAATGTTTGTCTCTTCCCTTATTAATTCCTAGAAGCTTGAAGCAAGGCTCTGTGTGTGATTGTGGAAGAAAGGAAAAGAGAAGCCAGTGGACTGACCTGCTAGGGCTTCATGGGCAGTGTTTGCATGGCTGGATTCAGAGTTGGGCCCAAGCCCACTCGCTGTGAAGAAGGACCAGGCCTCTAAGTAGCCCTGCTGATGGTCAGGTCAACCTCCTCTGGAACTGTGGTGAACCCTGACACCAATCTGAAAGAGGGAAAATGGAGGTAAGAATTAAACAACAGAGGATGGAGCCTTGCTTGCTGACATCTTTTGCTCTCCCTCCTCTATAATCAGGAAAAGCAGCCAATCATTCTCGTAAATTGACTTTCTCTCCTTCCTTCCTGTAAAGTTAAAAAACAAAAAAGATACCATGCAGCTTTGTAGAACTTCTACTGGAAGCAGGAAAAAAAAAACTGCAAGAGGTAAGAGGATAGTGCAAGACAGAAATGATCACACAGCAAGACATTTTCTTACGCGGGCCTCTCACCGTCGTGGTCTCTCCCATTGCAGAGCACAGGCCCCGGATGCGCAGGCTCAGCAGCCATGGCTCACGGGGGCCCAGCCGCTCCGCGGCATGCGGGATCCTCCCGGAACGGGGCACAAACCCGCGTCCACTGCATCGGCAGGGGGACTCTCAACCACTGCGCCACCAGGGAAGCCCCAGCAAGACATTTTTGTGTTTGGTTTTCTCAAAATGTACCTGGAAACAGAATGTACGGAGAGTACATGAGTAGGACAGGGGATTCGATCTAATGTACTTATTAGTGAGAAACTGACAGCACCAGCTCCAGGATTTATTGCATATTGATTTTGCTTTAGGAAGTTTGTGTGGAAATCACATAAAACAAACTGAGAAAACAAACTTTCTTCCCAAACCATTCTTGAAATGTGTTGGGAAATCTTCCAAAGTATTTTCTTATTTTGAAAAATTAGTTACATTATTAACATTCCAAAGTCTAAAGTATACACAACAGGAAAGCCAAAACCTCATACTTCTGCCCCATAACAAGAGGCTTAAATTATCCACAGATAAGACAAGTTAAAGTTTTAGAGCATAATAAACTTATTTCACATTCATACTTTTGAAACTACTCTTTATAAAGCCACATAATTCCACACTATATGTAAGGAGATAATTTGAAGTCCTAGAAAAACTTAAAACCAAAAGAGTTCATATTGAGTTTAACCCACACTGGAGGGCTGATGCATTGTATTCAGAGCTTCCTCCCTTAGCTCTGATGACTAAGACTTTGTTCTGGGTCACATTCCATGTGCTCAGACCCTTTCCTCCCAGGAAGTTTCTTACCCTTTCCCACCACCTTCCTCTCCCCCTCAAAACACAAGTATCAGGCCGTCTCACCAGCTTGCCCAGAGCCAATGCTCCTGAGCCCCAGCTTGAGTTCACCTCCCAGGAGGCTCTTCTGCCTCCAGAGAACAAGAAATCCAGGCAGGTTAAACCCGCAGAAGAATTGATAATTCCAGAAAAAGAACAAGGCACTTTCAGTCCTACAGAGGGGTGGCCACAAGATTGCTTTGGATTCTTCACACCGTTACTCTGGATTCAGAGATGGGCCCAAGCCCACCTGCTGTGAAGAAGGACCATTAGCCATTTTGGCCATTTTAGCATGGCTAAAATGTAGGGCTAGGGGTGGGCACAGATGCCTCAAATAAGATAATCAGTTTATAATATTCACATTGTCACACAAGACCAGGTAAACCAGACTTGGGTTTTGCAATTTACATAGCCAAGTTCACGTCCTTGAGGCAACTCTACCACATTTCTACCAGTTGCTGTTCAGTCCCTTTGGGATATGAAAAGGGTTGTTTTCCAACATCCCTTGGCCCTTCCTTCCCTAGAGGCTACATCTAAACTTCATCTTCACTTTTCAATGCTCAACCCACCCTGCTCTTAAGGATCTATTGTTGTTTTGTATGAAATAAAATGATAAACATTGAATTTTGACACACCTTCTGTGCCACACTAATTCAACACCTACAAATGAGACATTTGTTTTGATTCATTATATGTAACAGAAATCATACAGAGGAGCCATGTTTTATGCAGGGATAGGTCGACTAAAGTCAGCATGTAAAATAAAATCACGTAGCAGCTAAATTTGTTATTCCCTTAAACTAATTTGGAATGCATAATTTTGTGTATACAGCCCTACTCAGTAATATATATCACTTTCAAATGATTCCACTTAATATAAGTGAAAAATATAATTTTCAACATTTTTAAATTTTGTAAGAAGAGAGAGTGAGAAGCTGGTATTCTTCATTGAGTTCTGAATAAGGTAGCTGGTTTGCATTTAGAGTGCATGTTCTATTAAAAAAAAACTCATAAAACAAAAAACACAACCATGCCTTTAAGGGCTAGAATCCCACGGAGCAGCAAGATGCTCCTGAGAATCACACAAGAGCTAGACACACAGGGGAGCACCATTTGTTGGTGTCATGGTGGATGCACGATTAAAATAAATATTTTTGTCCTTCTCTCACTTTTACCTTGTTTTTTATTGTTGGGTAGGCTGTTGGTTTGCTAAGCCAAGCACCTTTAGTTGAATTCCCATAAATTAAATGTGTGTGTGTATGAAATGCAACTCCACTGTAGAGAAAAAAAATGTGTATCAGGTTGATTACCCAGCAATGTTCACTTATTTGTCTATTTACTCTAAATATGAAGTTTGACTCCTTTTTACCGGGGGATTGAATCTCCTATTGCCACTGCTGCATGCAAAAAGATGTCCATATACACACGCACAGACGCACGTGGGCGTTACACACACACATGCACATACCGCCACCACTGAGGGGGCAGTATATGAAACACCCTCCTCCAAAATCTCCAGTCAAGGTTTAATCAACTTCGTCCCACTAACTGTTAAACCCCTTGGCATCTACGACCCCACCCCACCCTTGCCATGTGGCCAGATGTCTCATCTACTTCCTTGTGCTCTGGAAGTTACCTACATGGTGCCTACAATGCCCCTTTGGGCACTGAGTTCCTCCGGGGCCCCATCAGTACCCTGCCCTGGTCCAGGGCCCCGCTGTGTGCTGCAGGCTCTGCTGCCCTCGCTGTGACCTGCACTTTTGCCGTGGCCACCTTTCTGCCCCCAGCACTGCTAGTAGCCGCTACTGTTGCTGCATTTGCTGCAGTAACCAGTACTGCTGGCTGCCTCTCCCCTAGAAAAGCAAGAAAAAGAGGAAACCAAGACACTCTTGGGTACTAGTCAGCTCTCTCCTTCAACAGTTCAAGGTCTGAATTTCTGGGTTATACGGAGTCTTGAAGATACTACCGCAGGAGGGAAGGAGGGGGCCTTGTCAGCAAAGGGCATATTTCAGGTTAGTTGATAATGGGAAAATCATTAACATGAAATAACGGCAACAACAAACACTTACATAGCACTTAGAACACCCTAAGCACTGTTTTAAGTGCTGACACACCTTAACTCATTTAAGGCAACTGTTTTGGCCCCTTTCAATATTAAGAACATGTTGCTACCTGTATTGGCCTCCTAGCTCCACCCCAAACTTGCCAATAGGAGGGAAATCCCCTTCTCTCTCATTGTCAGCCAGAGTGACAGTTCTGTCTTCCCAGTCAGGGCATACTCAGATTGCATATGGCTGATAGCTGGCTTCTCCCAAATTCTAGCAGTCCTAGCTTACTAGATTACAATATAAAGTGTAGGCTTCCTAGGAACAGATACTGTGTTTGCATTCACATTTTTAAACTTGTTTTATAATGAAAATGAGTAGGAAACGTTTATACATACATATATACATGCATATGCATTGATACGTTTATCTCATATATATGAGATACATATGAGAAAACAAATGTCATATATATATAGTCATATATATATGAGAAAAACATATATAAAAATTAGAGAGAAGAGTATAATAAACCTTTATAAACCAGTCCTAATTTCAACAGTTATCAACATGTGAATAATCTTGCTTCATCTATACCTCACCCACAGAATTATTTTGAAGCAAATTGCAGACATCCTATTATTTCATCTATAAATACCTCAGTATGTGTGCCAGTTATCAGTTTAACATTCCGCAGCTCCAAACCCACCCCTCTTTGTTCCAATGTGTGATTCTGGAGCTGGACCCTAGAAACATTTCTCTTTTGCCAGCTGGCAAGATGTTAAGCTTTATCGTTAGAGGACATCAGAGGGACCCTGGAGGTGGAAGGGGTCTCTCTTCCAGGCCTCACTGTGCTCTCCCCTGCCTGTTCTTATAGTCGCAGGCAGCCGCAGCTCAGGAGCCGCATAGGGGCACTTACCTCCCAGAGAGTTTGGCAGCACCCAAATGGGTGGCTTCCCAGTGAGTTCTGCTGGCATCTCAGCCAACCTCCCAGTGAGTCTCACATGTGCTCAGCTGGGGTCTTCTCATGATTTTATATATGTGTGTGTTTGTATACAGCTATATGCAAAACATTTCCATAATTCTAAAGTTATAGCTACAAAACAAAGAACATTTAGTGCAGTCTAGCTTCCATTCATGTCCTCTTCCCTTTCCTTTAAGAAATCATTTTTCATTAATTTGTCAATTCTACCATTTTTAAAGATAAAAGCAAAAATATTCACATTCCCCTTTCTTTAAAAAAGGTAGCACACTATATGTACTATTTTGTACCTTGCTTTTTTCCACTTAACAGTATATCCTGAAAATCACTTCGTAAATGTAGAGACGTCTGCTGCCGTTGCTTAGTATTCCCTGAGTGAATGCACGGTATTCAACCATCCCTGAACTGGTGGACATCTGAGTTGTCTCCAGTCTTTTGCTATTATAGGCAATGCTTCAGTGAACATGTCTTTTCATTTTTGTATCAGAGTATCTTCAGTATTGTATCAGTTAGCTTTTGCTATCTATAGCACATTACCTCAAAACTTAGTGGCATAGAGCAACATCATTTATTAGCTCAACATTCTGTAGGTCAGCAATTTGGGCAGAGCTCAGCCCTGTCCTTCCTTCTGCTGTTTTCACTCATGTGACTGAAGTCAGCTGTCAACTCAGTTGGAACTGGAGAGTCCAAGGTAGATTCACTCACATGTTGGGAGGTCAGTCAGCTGCTGGCCAAGAAGCCACGAGTGGCCTCTCACCCTCTGGTAGGCTAGCTAGCACTCACTTGTATGTTCTTGTTGCACTCTCAGGGTTCCAAGCACGTCAAGAGAAAACAAGACCCAGTGCACAAGTACTTTTCAATCTTCTGCTTGCGTTAACTTTGCTACTGTCCTAGGGTACTCAGACAAGCTCATTGTTATGGGGAAGAGGGTGACTACCCAAAGATACGCACACAGGCAGAGGTATTCTAGCAGTCATTTGCAATCTGTCACAGGGATAGAACTCCAAAGACAAGGTTGTTGAGTCACAGGGCAAATTCAAATGTAAAATTTCCAAATCCCCCAACCTCCTAACCCTAAGGATTAGACCATTAGTATTCCCTCCCACTATGAAGGAAAGTGCCTGTTTCTCATAGTGTCAGTGCCCATACAATAGTGTATGTTTTCAAACTTTAATATCTTTGTCAATCTAAAAGTGAGTGATGGTATCTCAGTGGCAATTTAATCTGCATCTCTCAATATGAGTGAGGTTGAGCATTCTTCTCATATGCTTAGGAGCCATTTGGATTTTATCTGTGAACTGCCTATATTTCTTGTCCATTTTTTCGCTATCAATCGCTACAGAGTGATTGGTCTTCTCTACTTTTACAAGCTTTGTATATATTAGGACTATTAGCTCTTTGTCAGTGATATAAATTTAAATATTTTTCCCAATTTATCATTTGTCTTTATGCTTTTTTAATCGTGCAATCTTTCCTTTGTTTCTGGATTTTGAGCCATTGTTAGAATAAGTTTTATCCATTCCCAAATAATGGGGGAATTCACCCATGTTCTTCTAATATTTGTGTGTGTTGGGAGGAGGGGATCTAAATATTCCAGTTTCCCTATCAAGATACCACCTCTGTTGTAAACTAAATTTCCTTAACTAATTGGGTATATATTCAGTTGACATTTAAAGTATGACTAATTCCAAGTGAAAATGTGAATTAGTCAAATTCTGTATTCCTGTTCTCCATCTCCGCCTCTACCTACAGCTGAATTTACACTCCCTTTTAAAACCAATTCAAACCTCATCTCCTGTCCACACTGTCCAGTGAGTCAGCAGAAGCCTCCCAGTTTCCATATTGCTAGGTAGTTGAAAGTACAAATTCCTGGTTGTGTGATCTCAGGCAAATTATGTCAATCCTCCTAAATCTTAGTCTTTTTATCTGTAATCTGTGAGGATAACAAAACCTCCGTCACAGGGTCATTTAATAGAATCAATGAGATAATATAGGGAACTCACTAGCATAGTACTGGCACATAGTAAGTGCTCAATAAATTATGGGTCACCCATCAGAGAAGTGGAAAGACCAAGTAATGAAAAAAGGAAAATACCTAAGACTGGGAAATGCGGAGCTTAATGCAGAAAAAGCTTTGTTGGCAGTGATTAACATGTGTGTATATAAACATGTGTGCACAAACTGGGAAAGAACACACAATTGTGTTTTCTTTAGTGTGTTTCATCCAGGGATGCTTCCCTATAGACTGAGAGTGGTGGGCTCTTTGCTTGGCAAGGAACTTTTACTCTCTTGAGTATAACAACTCTGAATCCCTACCTGTGAGAAGAAAAGGCAAAACCGTAAGGAGCAGAAGACACTTCTGGTCAGCTCAAACCTTAAGAAAATCAGAGTTTTCGACTCAAAATGTGCTAAATAGCTGAGCACTTGACCTGCAAACACTGAAGTTCCAAGGTGCCTCTTGCATGCCTGGAACTCCATCCCAGAGGACTTCATGTCATGTCCTGCCAGAGGTTCCCCTTCCAACTTCTGACTCAGAGCTGCTTGGGGCAGATGGTATGTTCCAGGTAGCCAACTCCTTCCAGCCACACTCGTGGGACTGCAAGCCCTCCTACTCAGCTGGTCTTCATTCTAGCAGTTTCTACCCCAAGAATCTAAGATGTCAGATGTAAATCTTGAGGGGGAAAAAAACAGATATTAGTAAGGGCAGTCCTGGAGCTAAATTGAAACAAGACAGAATAAAAAATACCAAGGTCATGGAATTACACTTGTGAGGTGAGTGAGGGTGCTGGGTTTGGTAGCACTCTGGCATGGCTGGAACAGGAGTTACATAGCTCAGTGAGGCAGTCTAGAGCTGCCCTTGGCACATGTGAAACTTTTACCTTTATTTAAGCTAAGAGTGGTTTTTAAAATATCAGAAAAGTGACTGCCACTGGAGCCATGGGGAGGGGGGTTTGCTTGGGAAGATGCATGAGGGAAGTTTCTGGAGTGATGGCAATGTTCCATATCTACATAGGGGCTGGAGTTAAACAGGTGGCATAAGCATTTATTAAAACTCACAAATGTACACCTGAGATTTGTGCGTTTCTTTGTAATTTTTACACTAAAAACAGCAAAACCTTGAAATCTAGTGAACAGGCATGCTGAAATAGAGAAATATTTAGTGCACTGATGTCTGCAATTTATTTGAAATGTATTAAAAATGGACTAATGGATGTCCAGAATAGGATGAATAAAAACAAACATAGGGCTTCCCTGGTGGCGCAATGGTTAGGAATCCGCCTGCCAATGCAGGGGACACGGGTTCAAGCCCTGGTCTGGGGGGATCCCACATGCCGCGGAGCAGCTGAGCCTGTGCGCCACAGCTACTGAGCCTGCGTGCCTAGAGCACGTGCTCTGCAAAAGAGAAGCCACCGCAATGAGAAGCCCGCGCACCACAACAAAAGAGTAGCCCCTGCGCGCTGCAACTAGAGAAAGCCCGCTCGTAGCAACGAAGACCCAACACAGCCAAAACTAAATAAATAAATAAAATTTTAAAAAAGAAAAAAGACATAGATGGTAATGGTAAAATCACGCTGGTGAGTACACAGGTGTTTACACTACAATTCTTTCAACATGTTTGAAATTTTTCATAATAAAACGTTGGGGAAAGTTACCTAATACTTTATCAGAAGCAAACCAGCAAACTCTGGATACACAGCAATCCTGAGGACTGTCACTGGGAAGATAGAATTCCTTCCAGCACCCTCTGCTCTCCCCTTGGCCACTGACCTCCTCCCTGACACAAACCCTGGCCCACACATCCTTCCTCTTCCCCCGTACCTTCATAATCATGCCCTCACCCTCTGGGCAAAGGTGAATGGAAAAACAGCACAGGGTACTCAGGTATTGGGCAGACTTCATGATGAAGACTCAAGCCGACATGCTATCCTCATAATCGTGGTAAATTGTCAGCACACGTACTTTTCTGCACCCAGAAGACTGTAAAATCTTGTGTTTTTTTTTTTTAAAAACCTAATTGCAATTATATAAATTGCTTAATATTCCAGATTTTAAATTATAGAAAAGACCGTCTCCTACTAATGGCATGGAGAAATGACCAATATTCGCCTCTTATTTCCACTGCTCACGGGGAAAGAACATAACATTTGTTAAGCTCTAGATACAGAACAGATGCTTTGCATACATTGACTCACATAGTTCTCATAGCCCTGCCAGCATATAGCCCCAATATCCTCATTTTATAATGAAGCTCATGATTATAGAGCCAGTAAATAGTAGATCTAGGCCTCAAACCAAGATCTCCTCAGTTCAAAACCAGTTCTTTCCACCAAAGCACATTGTCTCTGGCATTTAAAATAGGTTATGTTCTGCAAAGCTAACATAGCTCCAAGAACAACAGCAGTCACTTGGCCAGGATTTGACAAAATACCACTAGTAAAGGAATAAAATTTATAAGGGCAGTTCGTGTTCTACTTCAATTGTTTTTACCAAACCACCACCCACCCAAAGGTACTTTTAACAGTTTACACGTCCCACCAGTATTATTGTTAAATGTAACAAGCATACAAAACTTGGCAACTATTCCCATATTTTCTGTAGCTTTAGGGGCAGTTCAGGGTTTAATAAACCTGCTTAACTGGGGGGAATTTATGTTTGATGTCGGTACTGCCTGTTCATAAACTAGAATTAAACAGATAGCCCAGCTTCTCCTTAATGATCTTCCATATGATGCTTAAACCATCAAAAACTCCTATCCAATGATGAAATAATGGAAGCTTTTCCTCACATTAAGCCAGATTTCTACACTACTGAAACGATATAGTAATCACCCAGTAGATGGCACTAATTGTGCTGACTACCCTGTTTCTATTGGTTTTCTATCTTAATTAATCCAGAGACTTAGGTCAGAGGTCTTACTCAGCTCCCTACTAGGGTTATAAATATTTAAAACAAAAGACTAGCCCCACATGGCAGTCAAATCATACCTGGTATATTACTTCTTTCTGTAAAGTATTTATGGTATCCATCTCTCTGAACAGAACAGGATTAAGATCTGTAAGTGGTAGGTTCTGTAGGCATTCTCAGTAATATTTATCATGCCTCCAACCCCACCAGCATCTCTCTACATAATAAAGTAGGAAACTGAGGAACGCTTTGGGGGATAGGAGGAAGGTAGAAGATGCTGCAAACAGATTTGCTGAAATAAGCAACAATAAAATCTTTTTTTTTTTTTTTAACAGAAACCTAGGGTGAAAAGGCTTATTTTCACTTTGATCTATATAGGTCCAAAGGAAGCCAGGCAATTCCACTATGGGTAATCTGACCTTAAAATATTCTATTTGAACCTAATTCAAAACTCAGTGCTCAGCTCACATCCAGAGGCCATACTCAAAACTCCATTCTGCTGGGAACTGCTCTGCTTTACCCATCAATTCTGACCTTCATAGATATATGCTTCCAAGTACAATTCTTCCACATTTTATAATACAGAACCTTGGTATATTCTGGCCTCACAAAGATAAACTGGTACGTGTATGTGTGTACATACACTTCAAAATTATTTCTTTGTTAATGGGAGATATCAAGGGTAGGGGACAAAAGTTTTCAGGGACTTTGTTTCAAGCAGCTCTCCCAGACCTACACTTATAAACTCTCCTTCTGGTAGAGAAATAATCCATACATTTAACAAGTTCCTGGGGAGAATCTCATATAGGTTTATAACCCATTCTTTGAAAGTTTTATTCAACATCTATTCAATTTGTGGACCAAAAAACTGGACTGTCTCTTCTATGTCCAAAAGCATAAATTTTGATGGCGTGAAATTTTTAAAAATGTACTCAAATTTTTGAAAATGGTTAAAGACCTGATTTTTAAGGACATGTCAATGGTCCTTCAGTTGAGGCTGTTAGACAATACACATGGTATGACAGTGAGGACTGTGGTGTGTCAACAGTCTCAAGAGACCTGGGCTCTAATATAATTCAACATCTAGTCCCTAAGTTTTCAGGAGGCATGTTTTTAAAACTTTGGGAGTCACAGTAAGATTGTGTATTACCTATCAAGACCTTTAAAAAGACTTAAGTGATTAAATGTCTACTAACCAAACTTGTTAAAATGTTCATCTTCTTTACATCATACTGATTATCTATCTCATTGTGGTAAACAGCTCTTCCTAACATCTTTGGACATAATGTTCTTAACGAGGAAACATACTAAATAAGGGGCTTGTCAGTCTGGACTTGATTCTCTTGCCTGTGCTTAGTGCTTTAAGAAACATCATTATACCCTTTTAGCTCAGAAACCTGGAGTAATGTGGTCACAGATCTGGAAGACAAATTCTTGTGCATCCCTAACAAAGCAAACCTTGAGGAATTTGGAAAAAACCTGAATACACCTGGAAAGTAGAATGTTTTTCTCCCTCGGGTCCTAACATATCATCATTCATGATAGTGCTGTTTTTCCAAGGTCACAATTAGATTTCCTCAGAAGCATAACTTAACTGTTAGTCATTATGGCTACTTACTTAATAATTGGCTGGAACCTCAATACACAGATTTTCACTATGGCCAAGTATATCTGCTTTTACCCGTCATTAAACCAATACCAGAGATTGACTGTGACCCTCTTCTACTAGAAATGTTCACCTTCATAAGACAGGGGATAAAACAAATTAAGAGAAAGAAAATAGACTATTAAAAAAAAAAAAAGGCCATCATAGGGCAAGTTTTCCCAAGAACAAGTCTAGAGGAAAACAGACTTTGGTGTGGAAAAGTGTTCCATGTTGATACTGCTTTTCACATGGTTTTCTGGTTTGTTGTCTCTAGAACTTTTGTGAATACATTAAAGTCTCTTAAGAGTCATGGCAGCCTAAAAGTGCTTGGAGCAATCAGTCATTATGGTACATTATGATACTTAATGGTATTATTAAGGTATAAGAAAAGGGAAGTCACGTCAGTAAGTAAACTGGAATGTCAGATCCACATAAACTTAAACTAACAACTGCTACTGTGTCTTAAGACTGATGTAAAATACTCTCAATTTGCATCTTCTGAGAAAACTTTTTAGTTTATCTTAAAACTTCCTATACTTTAAATGTTCTTTATATATCATAAGATTACTTTTTTACTAACCTCACATCTATTTGTTTTTAGTATCACTCCCTTGGCATTATTACTCAACCCAGAAAATTAAACATCCTTAAAATGTTAAATGATAAAAATACAAGTGACAAATACTCAGTGATACAAATATTTAGGGTAGCCTAAAGCTAAACTGTCCTCAAATTTAAAACACAATTACTAAAACTACAGGAACAAAGCAAAATTGAGTTGGTATACTATAGGAAAACCAGTCTAAGTGTCCATGGGAAAGCATACTGCAGCTTTCACTATTATACATCATCATCTGTGCTTATGGGTTTCATCTTTCCATGTCTGTACTGTAGCAACTCCCAAACAACCTGCCTAGACAGGAGGGGCCACCTGCCTAATGAGACTTCAATCCACTTCAGAACTGGTTTGTAAAAATAAAGTGGGACCCAAACCTAGCAGTGTGCATTTCTATACTAAATGGGTTTTGTTTTCAGTAGGTGTTTAAACTTATTTAAAAGTTGATAGCTGAAAGCACCAGGAAGGAGGAAGGTAGGAAACTTTCTTCCTCTTAACTTCTTTTTTTTTTTTTCCTCTTAACTTCTTGATGAGTACTGTCCAAGCAGGCTGGGAAGGCAAATATTCATTATGGATTGTAACTCACCTTGCTTTGGTTTTGAAGGCTTTCCTTAAGAAAAAAGAAATTTGTTAATAAATGATAAAAAATACAGAACAACAAGGTTAAATGATTGAGGCAAATGTCAATTACAAAAGTAAAAGATAAGGTCTTTCTCTACTTAATCTCAACACAATAAAGGGTAACAATACTTCCACACCTAACCCTGCATTTTCTTCTGTTCTCGAGGTATGACTAGACAACAAACATTTGACTGCTTATTATGAGCCAGAAGTCATTCTACTCATTCACACAGGAAAATCTTAACTATACAAAGGGGTAATATTACTCACTTGTTTTTATAGTTATGGAACCTGGCTTACAGAGGTTTCAAGTGGAATAACTTGCCCAACATCACAGGTGAAGAGAAAATAAGGCCAGGATTGGAAGCTCAGCAATCCATACCTGATTATTTTAATCTTCCAGAACTCCAAAATCCTTTCTTTTAAAATGACCTTTAACACTAGTCTCCCACAAATAACTCAGTGTTAGTGCTCCTACATCTACTGAGATTTAAAAAAAAAAAAAATTATGTACTAATTTGTAATTTTTTTTTACTCCAAACATCTGTAATTTTGTGAACATCTTAAAAAAATACTAGTCACAAAGCCAAATTAACTAGAATCATCAGTATACGAATAAAGGAAAAACTTATTTCTATAACATATAATCCACAGTTACTGAAATACTATAAACAATAAGCTTCTTGAGATTATTCATTATTTCGTCTACCTCTTAACACTATCCACACACTGCCTAATATGTGACATACTGAAATACCTGTTAGACACACTGGATTAGAGCAAACAAATATCTGGCACAAATTTTTATATTTAAACGCTATGGCACTTTCAGAAAACAAAGTCCACTTAAATTATTGTTATTTGAGGTGGGGAAAAAAGACACAGTGACAAATACAAAGCTAAGTAGTCACCAGGCTGAAGTCATCATTACAATTACAGTAAAAGGTACTGGCTCTCCATTGTAAACCATTAAAAGAGCAAAAGTAAGGTAGGTCTGTTAACATTAACGCAAGTTTTATTCAAGAGATAATGTTGAAGAAGAGTTTAATTCCAACAAAGGAAAAATTTACCAGTTATCCACCATACAGTAAAAAGTGGAACTGGACACCACTTACAAAACATAAATAACTTCTACCTTTACATTTCTAAATAAAGCTGTATTTGCTTCTTTGAGAGAGCCATTTCTTAACTTTTGCTGATAAGGCTTTGTGAATTGTGTTCAGAAACTGACAATAAACACACACACATACCCTCAAATAAAGTAAGAACCTAGGAATTTCACTCCAGGCTGCGTTTCTGCAAGTACCTAGGACGCCATAAATTAAGATTACATTTTTCTACATAAATTCAATTTGAATTACCTTCACTATAATATTTATCTACCATAATTTGTAAAAATTAGATCAATGTTTATTATGACTTCATAACTCCCTCAAATTAAACTTCAATATTTGACATAGTAGTTTAAGAAAATAAACATTCAAGGCCTCAGTTTTAAATTCCCATTCAGTGTAATGCACAAAGCTGGTAAGTATTAACAGGACTACCCTAAGATAAAGTAAATGTAGCTTTCTTCTAAAAATTTCTTGTTATAATACAGATCACATTCTATTCCATAATTCTGATAAAGAATATGTTTTTTGGTAACAGAACAAGAGTTTACGATGATTCAGTCCCTAGAAAATCTTAATAGCAGTCACTCAATGGAGAAGTCAATCATTCCTGGAGTCACAAACACTCAAAAATTGCTGTTAGCATTAACCATGTTTTTGCTTTTTTGGTGGTTATTGCTTTAGCTGGCCATATCTGTTTTTAAGCCAAAAGAACATCTCCCACTAAGCCTTATTTTAAAAATTACAAAGTTTATACAGAAAATAGACTCATAGAGGCTAAAATGCTGATGTCGTAAGTAACTCACCCATGAAATGGGTGCAGGTATTTTAGAGGATATCCAAAGATCTTTTTGCTCTAAAACTAAATGCCCCTATTCTTCAGTGTTCCCATTCTTCAATAGGAGACTCGAGCAGCTTAATAGTTCTGCTATAAAAAACAAACCACTCTTGTTAACAAACCAAAAACATAAAAGGAAACCGATAAAGGACAGTTTTCACAGTTAACAATAAATAAAAGTGCAGTAAGTGTTCAAGTAGGGCACGTAGTTTAAAAACTACATGTGTGTATTTGGCATAGGTCATCTTTTAAAGGCTCTCCGAGGGTCCCTGCCATTACTTATTGTGGTCATGACTGTTTGATTATTAGCTGTTCCTGGTAGCTGTGGATTTACAGGTCCCCGGCCATTGCTTCTACCAGCATATGAAAATTGGCATCCCCTTGCTTCTGAGCCAGTTTGAACACCGTTTCCTAAAAAAGAATATAAAAAATCATCACCATTTTCAAATAGAAGTACATCTATTTGAAGTTGTAACACATGCTATTAATGCTTACAAGTATTATGGAAAACAAACTCCTTTATTTATTTATTTTATTTTATTTTTTTAAACTACTGGAAAAAACTCAGCTTGAGTCCTAGGTTCTCCCAAATGTATAATTACTGTAAATATATTAACTTGATGCTTGCATTACTAGGGAGAGGAAAAAAGAACAACTTGGGTAATAGAATGAGAAATCAATAAAGCAGGAAAAAAGCATAGTTAATGCACTACCTACATTATAAGGGAAAAAGCAAAAGCAAAATTGTAAAGTATTGGCATTTGGTTCAAATAAGGTTAACAATGTTTTAAAAGAGACATGTAATTCTAACTTTTTAAAGGAAAAACCAAAGCGTCCCACAGCATAATGATCATCAGCTGTGCTCAAACATGTAGACAACAGGTCAAATAAAACTTCAGCCACCTTAATGAACTCCAGTCACAAAAGACTTTTCCTCTGGTCTTTAAGAATAAAGGCTTCAAAAGACCCTTAACAAGGATGTAAGAACCACTGACCTTTGAGAGTATTTGAGGGGTAAAGGCCAATCTTTTAAAGAGGCAGCTATGAGCATGTGAAAAACTAAGGTGAGCATCAATCTGAAGATAAACTGCTTTCAGTACACAAAAATAACCAGTTATTCTGCATCTATTATCAATAATCACTAGATTACAGAAATTTTGTAAAACTCAATGGAAAATAACAATGAATCACCAAAACTTAGATTTATTATTAGCCAACGTTCACCCAGTAACTGGCCCAAATGTTTAAATATAGAATGTGCTCAATAAATTAGCTTAAGAGGGAATCTGCTTTCTAGAAAAATCAGTTATATTTTCATAAGATAGATTCCCTTAATTCTTACACCTGATCACAAATATACCAAAAAAAAAAAATCTTACCCACTGGTCCAAATGTACCTGTACCCATATTACTATTCATGGAATTATTCTTCTGTTCACTGTGTGCCTATTAAAAAAATGCCTTAATGTAATCAAACGAAGATTTTCAAAAAACCATATTATTACAACATGTTGTAGCCATTGTTTTTTTTTAAACTTTCAAGGGTTTTTAAACAATTTAAAAAGATTTCTCCAAGTCCTTTCAATGTTAAAATATTCAGGAATGTTTCCAGACCTTTCAAAGCTTCTGTTACATCTTACACCTTCCTGATATTACTCCCTGCTCCTCAAAAGTGCTAAATTGCTAAATGGCACATACAGTCGTCCCTCAGTATCTCAGGGGGATTGGTTCCAGGACCCCCCAGATACCAAAATCTGAAGATGTTGAAGTTTCTTGTGCAATGTGGCATACTGTAGTCAGCCCTCTGTATAGGAACATTCTGCATCAGCAAATTCAACCAGTGCAATCCCAGTGGGTTGAATGGTCCATGGATATGGAGGGCTGACTGTACATTTCATATACGATACTACAGATACCTATACAGACTCACTCACAAAACATATAAAATGGAAAAGAATTCCATTAAAGAATCTTTAAAAAGATTCTTTTAAAAATTGTCTCCATTATACTTAGGGTATGAAGAGCTTGGCAACCTAGCCACAGATTTATAGTACGTAGTTAAAATTAGCCTAATCATAAAAACAGACAATACATTTGGATTAATTACCCCTTTGTTCTGCTGTCCTCGATAATCTGGGTTAGGTTCACTGAAATTTGGCACTTCTGAATAAACCATACAAAATCTGAAAGACAATAAAGGACAATTTGAATGACTTCTGAAATAATCAACCTTTCTTTACATAACATGCATAACTTTCAGGAATAAAGAATGTAGATGTCAAATGAATTACCAAACAGCAATATGCTAACTAACTCTATTCATTTACAACAAAAACTTTCTAAATGCTTATGTTTCATTAAAAAAAAAATCAAATATTTGATTGCCTACAATGTTTAAAACATTCTATTTTGTATTTTAATTCTTCTTCTGTCCTTATCAAAGATCAGGGACACAGAAACACATCTTTGTCCTGTTTTTCCACATAGGCTGATTGATGCCTCTGAACCATGTTTATTAGGGTTCCAGAGTTTTTCCAGCAATGGTGATGGATTTGCACTGATCCACTCACACACTTTCATCCCGTCCCTCTTTGACCAAACACTGTGAATCTGCAAAGATAATCATTCAAGGTTAAAAGTGGATATTGCAGGCATGAATAAAGACAACTGGCTATCAAGACACGGTTTATCCCAATGCTTCTTATCAGCTGACTATGGTGTATATTGATAAACATTACACACGAGCATTTTCTTAGCTCCTCAACCCACAAAACCCACAAATAAATCAGAATCAGTTTTGGTAACTCCTGGACTGACCCTGACAAAGTCACTATGTATTGAGTGACCCCCAGTGGTTCTTCACATAACTGACCTCCATTATTATAAATACCTCTGTATACATGAAAGTCAGAACAGGATCCTCAATCTTTCTGTAATATTGATGCTAAGACCTCTCATAACACATTGCTCTACTACTACTCTAAGTACGAACATAAGTGAATCCTAATTTTCCTCCTAAGCGAAAGCAAAGTGTTACCAGTTTCTGATCTTTAAAAGCTAGCAAGATTGCTTATTTTTCCCAAAGTATCTTATTCCTGTAGTGTAGAACACATTCTTCCTTCCTTCTTTTATTTATTTATTTATTTTTGGTGCCATTTGTGGCTTCTCTCTTTAGATATCCTCTATTTTGACAGGCATTAAGTTGATGACAGGCATTAAGTTGATGTCAGGCATTAACCGAACAGAATGGATTTTATGATTTGGCTCATTGCCTACACCATACTTTATGAGTACATCCCAAATGTCTAGGCCAGCATGGAGGCTGAATTACCTTTACACCCCTAGAGAGGATGGTTCCTCCAAGTCAGGGTGGAGATTACCACGGTAGTAGTTTATAGAAGCTTGCATTGTGGCTGCCTGTACGGTACCTAGACTGTGGATAAATACAGGACTTCAATTGTCATTGCTGCAAGTCCTTTTACATACAGAACTTACTTCAAATGGCATTTGTGA
Source organism: Monodon monoceros (assembly GCF_005190385.1). Taxonomy (NCBI): domain Eukaryota; kingdom Metazoa; phylum Chordata; class Mammalia; order Artiodactyla; family Monodontidae; genus Monodon; species Monodon monoceros. Next base: position 42,591,363 of record NW_021703772.1, read on the forward strand.
CATCTGAAAGATATACATTCCCAAAGCCTACAGAAACGGTCCCACTGGGGATTGTCTCAAGTGCAGCTTCTTAATGCTCTTTGCCAGGAAAAACTAACATTCTCAACCACAGGAAACAGTACTGATAGGTGTTAAACTAGCACATACATGCAAAGTTAAGCTGCTGCAAGCATTCAGTTTACAGTCAAAAAGTCAACAAATAGGTTGATAGTTTATACCTACCAGTTATTCTGTACATATTATTTGTAATTTATTCAATTATATGAAATGCATCTTGATACTTACTCCCCAATTTTTTGAAGTTCTCCACCCCTTCCAGTATAAAGTGTCAGACATCCTTTCCACATGGATGCATACCTAGAAAGAAAAGAAACATCAGTTCTATGGAAATATGTATATTTCCTTCTACTTAAATCAAATAAATCTTTATACTATTTTTTTTGTATTGGGGTGCAGGTGGGGCTCAAACCCTGTATCTACCATTGATTAACTTGTTACTTACTAAGGAATAATGCAAAGAAAACTCTACCGCCAAATTTTGACATAATTATATAAACGATAACTAACCCTAGAAAATAGAAGTCTTTTTGCAAAGCAAGCATTGTTATACTCCAAAGATCACATCTTTAGTCAATTAAGAAAGGGAGAACATTCAAACTGCAGAGATTCAAGCAGAATTACTTTTCAAACACAGGGCATATAAAATCAACATCCTAGTGTTTACTTTTACACGCATGTACTTGGTCTACCAGATATTGATATATTTTTTCCTTTGCCTCCATAAAACACATAGGCTAGTATGTGTTATTCCTAAGCTACTGAAAATTTAGTAAAATTTAATCAAGGGGCTAAAAGACTATGATCACAAATCTTTCGCTTATCTGCTTTTCCAAATTCCCAGTTTTTAGCAACAACTTGGCTGAACAATTATTTACTGAGAACAATTTTGAATGCAGGAAGCATCATTAGATAAAATAATCCTATTCACAAATCTAAGACAAATGTAAATTAATCAATATTATAAAATAAACCCAAGGCTTGGTTCTTTGTACAACTACTATGGTAACTTCATGATTTAGAAAGATAAATTATAACCAAATATTGCTTAAGTATAATGATAGTTCATCTTTTAATACAGGTTAATAAAATTTTTCTCATTTCACATTATATATTTCTCTTCATTTAGTAAAGGTTATTTATTAAAGACTCCATTCACCACTTTTAAGTTACACAAAAAGTGACTTAGGAGACAGTGCACTAATATTTCACCTTACTAAAGTAAAAATTAATGCCTATTTTGAGAGAAAATTTGAAGTCACTACAACTAAAACATTTAACTTTCACTTATTTCAGGAATGAGATCAATGTTTGCAGGGTTTTCTGATATGCATCCCAATATTCAAATTACCATTATTGAGCTGTATACCTTTCTTCAAAAGCTAGATTCAACCAGAATTTAAGGGCCTTACAATGGGCCAGACTCTGCTAGATATGTTACTTTAGTAAGGTATAAATATTCCCATTTTACAGAAAAGGAAGTTGAAAAGTGTAATAACTTCAAGGTTACACTGAAGTAACAGTAGAGTTTCTTTGGTTTTGAATTTTCCTTTAAACTGTACTCCTTGGTAACTATACTCCTTAAAATCCTATAGATACTATAAGGCTACTGACTTAGTTTTTCCAGTTTTTTTGATGGACACATCTATGTATTTTCCGTGACTACAAAATATGAAATAATTGAAAAGAGATGCCGTTTACAGTGTATAAAATAACTTCTAATCACTGGATGAGATACTCTGGCAGCCAAAAAACTTTAATTATGCTAATTCTTACCATATCCTCCCAGGTAGAAATTCTCTTTTGTGCAAGTTAAAGATGTGGAAGTTTAAAAGACATAGCCAGTGTCATAATGAGTCAGTGTATAAGAAAAAAAATGTCCTACTCTCACTTCCTTCTTTGATGATACTATGCCTCACTTCCTGAAGATGTTGTAAGACCTGTAAAATACTATCAAAGGGCTCTAAGCTCCTACTTTCAGGGTGATCCAACACTTTTCTGAGATTCTATTTACTTTGCCAACGTCAATCTCCACCCACTTTTCCTACAGTTATGACCAATGAATTATTACAATTCTACTGACCACAAAGCTTCCAAAATCTATTTTTAAGACCCCTTTCTGGCATTTTATCCTCCTAATACTTGGTAAATCTTTAAAGGCAGTCTAATTACTAATCAAAAAAAAAAGGTTGTAGTAAATTATTTTTAAAAGCCAATCTGCCAACTAACTCTTTTGGACAGAGGTATCATAGACATCTTTCTGCCAAACATTTTCTGCACATCATTTTGTTTTTGTACAACATTGACCTTACAGCAGTAGGCACAAGAAATTATTTTCAAGAACGTGACTTCCAGATATTGTAAACTTCCTCTCTCAACTTTTACATCCGAGTACAAATCTGACACACTACAAAACCTACTAAATTCTCCAGTTACAATCTCGATTTACGTCCACACTGTCTAAATGAGTATACAAATAAAATACGGGCAGGATCTCAAAAGTCATTAAAAAGGGGAAAAGGTTGGAAAAAAAGCTAAGTGACAACTATATTAAATAGTTTATGAAAAAGATGAAGTATTGATTATGTTAGTTTTAACAATCTACTAAAAAGACTCAGTAATCCCAGAACAGTATTTAAAAATCTACTTAATCTGTAAACTGAGGGTGGGGTTGTTTAGATTCGGCTGAAACTGACTGCTTTTAAAGGCGAAGGTGTTACATCCCAATGCCGTCCATCACCTAAGGTTAACATTGAAGGGGCTTAAAAATCCTCGGGGTGGCCCACAGAAAAGATGAAATTTTAGAACTTGCCAAGGTCCCGGGCATCAGCCAATTCCGATTCCGCAGACTCCTACTTGGGAGGCACTCTGATCCCCCAACCCTTTTATGCACACCTACCCTCTGGTCAACCGAATAATATCCCCTGGCTGTATAAGACCTCCGATTTCATCCCACACGGAAATAGTGATGCTGCCAGTTTTATCTGCTACTTTGCATGATCTCACTTCATGGCCGTCTTTGGTTTTGGTCACGCGTCCTGTGAGGATTTAAAAATCAAAATGGGGAGGGATGTATTAGATAATGAGGACTTCCAAAAAGCTAACTCCTCCTCCGGGATCAAAATGCACCTGAAAGGAGGGAAGAGGTCGAGCCCCGGGTTCTCGCTGCAGGTAGTCTACGGCCCCAGCTCGGGCCAACGGGGCCACGTGGATGGGGGAGGGGAGAGGAAAGGGAGGAAAGGGGGACGGGAGCCCCCGGCTCGCGGCGGCGGCGCCCTTCCCTCCTGTCCCGGGACGCACACAGGGCGGCGAGGCGGGCTGCGGACCCCACTTACCTATCTCCAGCACAATAAAGACGACATTTAAGTTTTTCAGTCCGGGCTTAATATCTTTTATAAAAAGAGGGGGGTCGTTGACCCCGTTCATACTGAAGCAGGTGCTGCTACGCTGCGGAGACTCGAGTGGGCAGGGAGCCTGACAAAGCTTCCCACCCCCCGGGCCAGGGGCGAGGGCAGAGGGGCGACCTTGGGCGGGGGTGGCGAGAGAAGGGGCAGAAAGCGGTTAGTCAGGGACCAATGAAACCAGTCCAGACGGCACTGAGCCTAAAAAAAAGGGGAGGAAAAAAATAAAAACAAAACCAAAAACGCTCACAAGTTTAAAACAAAAAAAGACGAACCACTCCGCACACCAACCCCGCTCCCAACGGGGCGACAGGAAGGCAAGCGCGAGAACTGCCCCCTTCTTTGGATAAAAGGAAGAAAAAAAGACAGCGAGAGGACGCCTCTGCCCTGAGTCCCGCTCACACACACACACGGGCGTTGCCCTGTCTGTCCCGGGCTCCGGGGAGTGACGGGCTGTGACAGCGAACCCGGAGCAGAAACCAAACTACCACGCACCCAGAGTACCAAACACCGACTGCGGAACGCGCCCGCGCGCCGGCTGGACCCCCGGGTCGCCCCGCCTCTTGTGACGTCCCATGGCGAGCCCCGCCCTCCAGGCTCCGGGGAAGCCAAGGGGCGGAAACAGGCAGGCGACGCCAGCGCAGCCTCCCTCTTTCCTCCCCGGCCTGTCAGCGCGGGCCCCGCCCCCCCAGCCGTCCAATCGGATCTCGGCTCCGCCCCACCCTCCTCCAGCTTCCGCCGTCGCTGCGCAGCGTCGGCTCTACCCTGCCTAGTCTCCATCTAAAGGTTTCTATCACTTGCTGTCAGTCTTCTGGGTTTTTATGCATTTTTTTTTTTCCCCTCAGAGTTCAGTCCTCCCGCCCCCGTGCCCTTTAGTTTCGCAGTCACTGCGAACGGTTGCTGTGTTTTAGGACCCAGTGGGTACGCCAAAAAGTATGCAGTAGAGTAAGAACAAGGTTCAGGCTAGGGTGGCTGGTCTGGGTTGAAAGAAAAAAAAAGGTAGGGATGGGTCCTTAGCTGTAAGGCAGGAATTTTAGGGCCGGAAAGGAAGTTAGAGATCAACTCAACCGCCCCATTTTAAGCATATTTAAAATTGAGATCCAGAAAGGTGAGGTAGTTTGCTGAAGGTCACCCAGGAACTTTGTGAGCAAGCAGGGCGTCAACACAAGTTGTCCAACCTAGTCTTGGTGCTTTTCACTCTATAATGCTAGGCAGATAGACAGGTAGTTAAATTCCTTTGCAAATGTATTATTTTTCCTTACCCTTCTCTAGATTACATCCCTTACCCATGTTGCTTTTCTTTATACTTGTTTGTTTTTTAATAGACTATTTTTTAGAGTAGTTTTATGTTAGAGAGGAAGGTACGGAGATTTCCCTTATACTCTCTACCCCGACACAGGTATAACCTCTCCCCATTATCAATATTCCCCCCAGAGTGGTACCTTTGTTGTAGCTGATGAACTTACATTAACACATCATCACCCAAAGTCCATATAATTTACCTTAGGGTTGGTTCTTGGTGTTGTACATTTTATGGTTTTGGACAAATGTACAATAACATGTATTCACCAATAAAGTATCATACAGAGTAGTTTCACTGCCCTGAAAATCTTATGTGTGCCACCTACTCATCCTTCCCTCTCCCCTAACCCCTGGCAACTACTGATATTTTTACTGTCTTCATTTTCCAGTATGTCATATAGTTGAAATCATAACAGTATGTAGCCTTTTCATACTGACTTCTTTCACTTAGTAATATGTATTTAAGTTTCCTCCGTGTCATTTCATGAGCTATCAAGTCATGCAGTTGTTTTCGTACATACAAAATAATTGTGTGACAACAGTGGGAGACCCTGAAACATTATAACCTGGGGAGGGAAAAGATGAATAAAGTTTTCTTTATGTTGTGTAGTGAAAAAGACATATGCTTTAGAAGCAAACCTAGGTGTGAACGATTTACTAGCTGTGTGACCTTTAGGACAGTTGATTAAGCTTTCTAGTCATAATTTAATCATCTGAAAATAAAAGGATGTCTACCTCACAGAGGATTGCATGGGCTCATAATAGTGCCTAGCAAATAGTAGATACTCAATAAATATTTTCCCCTTGCCTATTTTCTATGATTAAAGAAAAGGAGACAATAGTAGCTTAAGCTGTGATTACTTAATCTTTTCTACAATTCTACTTGGTGATTGCTAATTTTTATACCCATTTTACAGATGATGAAATTCACCTGAGACCGCATAGCTGGAGAAGGCCAAACTGAGTTTTGAATCTAGGCAATCTTGACCGCAGAGCCTTCCGGCCTAAAGGTAATTTTTAGACTTAAATTGCAGTAGTGGAATTATGAGTCAAAAACAGACTAAATAAAGTATTAGCAGCAACATATATCTATAGGGCTTTAGAGAATCATGTAATTAACTATTTGAGATGGTAACAGATACGTTGAGAAGACTATCAGAGAATTTGTGTGGCAGAAGACTTTTTCTTTGAATCTTTCTGAATATTTTTAGCTCAACCACACCACTTCCCAAACACCTGCAAACAAACAGCATAGATAATATTACAGCACAAGAAATGAGTTTCAACGATAATCACAACATTAACAGGGGAGTCAATACATTCTTAAGGAAGCAGAAGCTTTCAATTCATGGACAAATAAGGTCCAGTGTGCCAAAGACACTGACGTAATGCTGGAAAATGGTGTAACATAATATTATAAGCATGATTTCAATATCCAGTAAAACAATGATGAAACATGTGAGTTAAGGCAAAACCACATCCAACGTCAGGGCTCCCATAGACTCCCAATCTGGCCCAGAGTTTAGGCAAAGAAAGTTAGCCACTCCCTGAACCCTGGGTCATTTGTTCCCAGAAAGGGGATTAGGTAGGACTGCTCAAACCAATTTTACAGACATTTAGAAAGAGGAACCAGACAGTTGGGAAGCCAGCCCCACAAAAGTAGAAGCTTGTGCTCAGAGGCACAGCCCAGCCCAGCCCTGCACTTCCCCCACAGGACAGAATTCAGTCGAACATCTCTCACTTCCTTTCCTCCTAACTCAGCAGTTCTCAGAAAGGAAATGGCAACAAGTGCTTTCTCATTCACCAAAACTAAAGGCAGTCTTGAGAAACAAGATGGTGTGGGCAGTTTAGGAACTCTTCAACCCAGGTCAGTTGGTTTAAACTATCCCTGATCACTCCTCAAGGGTGGTGGTTAATTAAAAAAAAAAAAAAAAAAGAAAGGAGATGTCTAGAAGAGCACCTAAATAATCTTTCCTAATATTACCATTCAGTGAAATAAACAAAGACCCATCAATGCCCAGCCAGTTAGAGCGTAATGACTATATTGCTGCTTCTTTACTGTCTTTGCAGGATTACTTCGTGGTCTTGCTTCTAAGACTGTTTGTGGGCTTTCCACATTTTCATAGCCCAAACACAGACTTATTCTGAGATGATGAGAGGTTTATGCCCAGAAGCTCAACACCACTACTCCGTGTAAAGAAGATATTGCTTGGTCAGATCCAGTAAAATACCGAAGGGCATCCATTAGAATCTTGTGCATAAGTTTGCCCACCACCCACTACCCGTGCTCACTACCAGGTTCTGGTTTCTGGGACCCCAGTGGTCATTTTCACTTTCTTTGTACTATTTGTCTATTTTAAACTATTACAACATCAATAAAATACCTGGCCAAATACTATTTGATACTAGATATATTGTGCAGTGAAACTAACAATAAAAAAAATTAACAAGAACTACAGTGTTCTCACATTACAGAGATAATCCACTTTGTAGCATAACTGGCAAAGTCAAAAATAAAAAGGTCTTAATCTTCTTTAAAACATTTAATCAAAAGCCTCATAAGTAATGTTTAGTAATATTTAAACACAAATCATCTCTAGAATGGTAAATGCTGACATGCCTTGAGGATTTGCTATGTACCAGGCATTTTACCTTAAAAGCACTGTATACTTATTTATATATTACTTAATAATTCATGTGAACTGGGTTTTCTCATTTTATATACTAACTTATGAAGCTGGAATTTAAAACCAACTGTCTGTTACATACAATGACCTTTTTTCCAAAACAGGTTATTTTCCCTAAAAAGTGCATTTCTTTTTTTATTAATTTTTGAATTTTATTTATTTTTTTATACAGCAGGTTCTTATTAGTTATCCATTTTATACAGATCAGTGTATACATGTCAATCCCAATCACCCAGTTCATCACACGACCACCCCCATCCCCCCACCGCTTTCCACCCTTGGTGTCCATACATTTGTTCTCCACATCTGTGTCTCAATTTCTGCCCTGAAAACTGGTTCATCTGTACCATTTTTCTACGTTCCACATATATGCGTTAATATACGATATTTGTTTTTCGCTTTCTGACTTACTTCACTCTGTATGACAGTCTCTAGATCCATCCATGTCTCAACAAATGACCCAATTTTGTTCCTTTTTATGACTGAGTAATATTCTATTGTATATATGTACCACATCTTCTTTATCCATTCATCTGTCGATGGACACTTAGGTTGCTTCCATGTCCTGGCTATTGTAAATAGTGCTGCAATGAACATTGTGGTACATGACTCTTCTTGAATTATGGTTTTATCAGGGTATATGCCCAGTAGTGGTATTGCTGGCTCATATGGTAGTTCTATTTTTAGTTTTTTAAGGAACCTCCATACTGTTCTCCAAAGTGGCTGTATCAATTTACATTCCCACCAACAGTGCAAGAGGGTTCCCTTTTCTCCACACCCTCTCGAGCATTTGTTGTTTGTAGATTTTCTGATGATGCCCATTCTAACTGGTGTGAGGTGATACCTCATTGTAGTTTTGATTTGCATTTCTCTAGTAATTAGTCATGTTGAGCAGCGTTTCATGTGCTTCTTGGCCATCTGTATGTCTTCTTTGGAGAAATGTCTATTTAGATCTTCTTCCCATTTTTGGATTGGGTTGTTTGTTTTTTTAATATGGAGATGCATGAGCTCTTTATATATTTTGGAGATTAATCCTTTGTCCATTGATTCATTTGCAAATATTTTTCTCCCATTCTGAGGGTTGTCTTTTCATCGTGTTTATGGTTTCCTTTGCTGAGCAAAAGCTTTGAAGTTTCATTTAATCCCATTTGTTTATTTTTGTTTTTATTTCCATTACTCTAGGAGGTAGATCAAAAAAGATCTTGCTGTGATTTATGTTCAAGCGTGTTCTTCCAATGTTTCCCTCTAAGAGTTTTATAGTGTCTGGTCTTACATTTAGGTCTCTAATCCATTTTGAATTTATTTTTGTGTATGGTGTTAGGGCGTGTTCTAATTTCATTCTTTTACATGTAGCTGTCCAGTTTTCCCAGCACCACTTACTGAAAAGACTGTCTTTTCTCCATTGTATATACTTGCCTCCTTTATCATAGATTAGTTGACCATAGGTGTGTGGGTTTATCTCTGGGCTTTCTATCTTGTTCCACTGATTTTTGTTTCTGTTTTTGTGCCAGTACCATATTGTCTTGATTACTATAGCTTTGTAGTATAGTCTGAAGGCAGGGAGTCTGATTCCTCCAGCTCCGTTTTTTTCCCTCAAGATTGCTTTACCTATTCGGGGTCTTTTGTGTCTCCATACAAATTTTAGGATTTTTTGTTGTAGTTCCGTAAAAAATGCCATTGGTAATTTGATAGGGATTTCACTGAATCTGTAGATTGCTTTGGGTAGTATAGTCATTTTCACAATATTGATTCTTCCAATCCAAGAACATGGTATATACCTCCATCTGTTGGTATCATCTTTAATTTCTTTCATCAGTGTCTTATAGTTTTCTGCATACAGGTCTTTTGTATTCCTAGGTAGGTTTATTCTTAGGTATTTTATTCTTTTTGTTGCAATGGTAAGTGGGAGTGTTTCCTTAATTTCTTTCAGATTTTTCATCATTAGTGTATAGGAATGCAAGAGATTTCTGTGCATTAATTTTGTATCCTGTAACTTTACCAAATTCATTGATTAGCTCTAGTAGATTTCTGGTGGCATCTTTAGGATTCTCTATGTATAGTATCATGTCATCTGCAAACAGTGACAGTTTTACTTCTTCTTTTCCAATTTGTATTCCTTTTATTTCTTTTTCTTCTCTGATTGCTGTGGCTAGGACTTCCAAAACTATGTTGAATAATAGTGGCGAGAGTGGACATCCTTGTCTTGTTCCTGATCTTAGAGGAAATGCTTTCAGTTTTTCAACATTGAGAATGATGTTTGCTGTAGGTTTGTCGTATATGGCCTTTATTATGTTGAGGTAGCTTCCCTCTATGCCCACTTTCTGGAGAGATTTTATCATAAATGGGTGTTGAATTTTGTCAACAGCTTTTTCTGCAGCTATTGAGATGATCATATGGTTTTTATTCTTCAGTTTGTTAATATGGTGTATTACACTGATTGATTTGCGTATATTGAAGAATCCTTGCATCCCTGGGATAAATCCCACTTGATCGTGGTATAGGATCCTTTTAATGTGTTGTTGGATTCTGTTTGCTAGTATTTTGTTGAGGATTTTTGCATGTATATTCATCAGTGATATTGGTCTGTAATTTTCTTTTTTTGGTGTATCTTTGTCTGGTTTTGGTATCAGGGTGATGGTGACCTCATAGAATGAGTTTGGGAGTGTTGCTTCCTCTGCAATTTTTTGAAGAGTTTGAGAAGGATGGGTGTTAGCTCTCCTCTAAATGACTGATAGAATTCACCTGTGAAGCCATCTAGTCCTGGACTTTTGTTTGTTGGAAGATTTTTAATCACAGTTTCAATTTCATTACTTGTGATTCATCTGTTCATATTTTCTGTTTCTTCCTGGTTCAGCCGTGGAAGGTTATAGCTTTCTAAGAATTTGTCCATTTCTTCCAGGTTGTCCATTTACTTGGCACAGAGTTGCTTGTAGTAGTCTCTTAGGATGCTTTGTATTTCTGCGGTGCTTGTTGTAACTTCTCCTTTTTCATTTCTAATTTTATTGATTTGAGTCCTCTCCTTCTTTTTCTTGATGAGTCTGGCTAATGGTTTATCAATTTTGTTTATCTTCTCAAAGAACCAGCTTTTAGTTTTATTGATCTTTGCTATTGTTTTGTTTGTTTCTATTTCATTTATTTCTGCTCTGATCTTTATGATTTCTTTCCCTCTGCTAACTTTGGGTTTTGTTTGTTCTTCTTTCTCTAGTTCCTTTAGGTGTAAGGTTAGATTGTTTATTTGAGATTTTTCTTGTTTTTTGAGATAGGCTTGTATAGCTATAAACTTTCCTCTTTGAACTGCTTTTGCTGCATCCCATAGGTTTTGGATTGTTGTGTTTTCATTGTCATTTGTCTCTAGGTATTTTTTTGTTTCCTCTTTGATTTCTTCAGTGATATCTTGGTTATTTAGTAATGTATTGTCTAGCCTCCATGTGTTTGTGTTTTTTACATTTTTTTCCCTGTAATTCATTTCTAATCTCATATCCTTGTGGTCAGAAAAGATGCTTGATATGATTTCAATTTTCTTAAATTTACTGAGGCTTGATTTGTGACCCAAGATGTGATCTATCCTGGAGAATGTTCCGTGCACACTTGAGAAGAAAGTGTAATCTGCTGTTTTGGGATGGAATGTCCTATAAATATCAATTAAATCTATCTGGTCTATTGTGTCATTTAAAACCTATGTTTCCTTATTTATTTTCATTTTGGATGATCTGTCCATTGGTGTAAGTGAGGTGGTAAAGTCCCCCACTATTATTGTGTAACTGTCGATTTCCTCTTTTATAGCTGTTAGCAGTTGCCTTGTGTATTGATGTGCTCCTATGTTGGGAGCATATATATTTATAATTGTTATATCTTCTTCTTGGATTGATCCCCTGATCATTATGTAGTGTCCTTCCTTGTCTCTTGTAACATTCTTTATTTTAAAGTCTATTTTATCTGAAATGAGTATTGCTACTGCAGCTTTCTTCTGATTTCCATTTGCATGGAATATCTTTTTCCATCCCCTCACTTTCTGTCTGTATGTGTCCCTAGGTCTGAGGTGGGTCTCTTGTAGACAGCATATATATGGGTCTTGTTTTTGTGTCCATTCAGCAAGCCTGTGTCTTTTGGTTGGAGCATTTAATCCATTCACGTTTAAGGTAATTATCGATATGTATGTTCCTATGACCATTTTCTTAATTGTTTTGGGTTTGTTTTTGTAGTTCCTTTTCTTCTCTTGTGTTTCCCACTTAGAGAAGTTCCTTTCGCATTTGTTGTAGAGCTGGTTTGGTGCTGGTTTGAATTCTCCTAGCTTTTGCTTGTCTGTAAAGCTTTTGATATCTCCATTGAATCTGAGTGAGATCCTTGCCGGGTAAAATAATCCTGGTTGTAGGATCTTCCCTTTCATCACTTTAAGTATATCATGCCACTCCCTTCTGGCTTGTAGAGTTTCTGCTGAGAAATCAGCTGTTAACCTTTTGGGAGTTCCCTTGTATGTTATTTGTTGTTTTTCCCTTGCTGCTTTCAATAATTTTTCTTTGTCTTTAATTTTTACCAATTTGATTACTATGTGTCTCAGCATGTTTCTCCTTAGATTTATCCTGTATGGGACTCTCTGTGCTTCCTGGAGTTGGGTGTCTATTTTCTTTCCCATATTAGGGAAGTTTTCGACTATAATCTGTTCAAATATTTTCTCTGGTCCCTTCTCTCTCTCTTCTCCTTCTGGGACCCCTATAATGTGAATGTTGTTACATTTAATGTTGTCCCAGAGGTCTCTCAGGCTGTCTTCATTTCTTTTCATTCTTTTTTCTTTATTCTGTTCCACAGCAGTGAATTCCACCATTCTGTCTTCCAGGTCACTTATCCGTTCTTCTGCCTTAGTTATTCTGCTATTGATTCCTTCTAGTGTAGCGTTCATTTCAGTTATTGTATTGTTCCTCTCTGTTTGTTTGTTCTTTAATTCTTCTAGGTCTTTGTTGAACATTTCTCGCATCTTATCGATCTTTGCCCCCAATCTTTTTCCGAGGTCCTGGATCATCTTCACTATCATTATTCTGAATTCTTTTTCTGGAAGGTTACCTATCTCCACTTCATTTAGTTGTTATTCTGAGGTTTTATCTTGTTCTTTCATCTGGTACATAGCCCTCTGCCTTTTCATCTTGTCTGCCTTTCTGTGAATGTGGCTTTTGTTCCACAGGCTGCAGGATTGTAGTTCTTCTTGCTTCTGCTGTCTGCCTTCTGGTGGATGAGGCTATCTAGGAGGCTTGTGCAAGTTTCCTGATGGGAGGGACTGGTGGTGGGTAGAGCTGACTGTTGCTCTGGTGGGCAGAGCTCAGTAAAACTTTAATCCACTTGACTGCTGATGGGTGGGGCTGGGTTCCCTCCCTGCTGGTTGTTTGGCCTGAGGCAACCCAACACTGGAGACTACCTGGACTCTTTGGTGGGGACTCTGGGAGGGCTAACACCAAGGAGGACTTCCCAGATTTTATGCTGCCAATGTCCTTGTCCCTATGGTGAGCCACAGCCACCCCACCCTCCCCGGCCTGTGCAGGAAACCCTCCAACACTAGCACGTAAGTCTGGTTCAGTCTCCCCTGGGGTCACTGCTCCTTCCCCTGGGTCGCGATGCACACACTATTTTGCGTGTACCCTCCAAGAGTGGAGTCTTTGTTTCCCCCAGTCCTGTCGAAGTCCTGCAATCAAATCCCAGTAGACTTCAAAGTCTGATTCTCTAGGAATTCCTCCTCCCATTGCTGGACCCCCAGGTTGGGAAGCCTGAAGTAGGTCTCAGAACCTTTACTCCAGTGGGTGGACTTCTGTGGTATAAATGTTCTCCAGTTTGTGAGTCACCCACCCAGCAGTTATGGGATTTGATTTTACTGTGATTGCGTCCCTCTTACCATCTCATTGTGGCTTTTCCTTTGTCTTTGGATGTGAGGTATCTTTTTTGGTGAGTTCCATTGTCTTCCTTTCAATGATTGTCCAGCAGTTAGTTGTGATTCTGGTGTTCTCACAAGAGGGAGTGAGAGCACGTCCTTCTACTCTGCCATCCTGGTTCAGGGCCCCTCTAAAAAGTGTATTTCTTTGGTTATCGAAATGGGTAATTGGATTTTTTTGAAGGTTTATAGTTCACAGCGATAAGTGCAGTACCATTTTATCCGATCTTCAGTGTCTAATTGTGTGGGGGCAATGAAGTTAGCTTGTGAGGAATAAGCTTTGTAGTTTCCCTTGGGAAGAAATGCATCCCTAAATGGCTTAATTCAACTCAGCTACATTATCTTTTTAATGACAGAGCGAATGACTTTGGCTTCTGTGTTCTAAAAAGTTTCTTTCAAGTGTGCCACACATGTAAATAGCTGCCTGAATTTATCGTTTATTCAGCTGAAAAAACAAAATATTATTGGCAACTGACCAAACTCAAAACTAATAAAACAAAATTATTTCTTTATTGGTGGAAGATTTATCTAACTGGAGTATATATCATACACCTTATACTTAAAAGGATATTGTAAAAAATACTAGAAATCATGAGCACAGAGTGAGCATAAGAAGGCTTCTGTAGGATCAAAAGTCCTTTTCATACTATATACCTAGATGCTTTAAAAAGAATTATTTGATATTTGCTAATGTTTCTCAGTGTCTTATGTTGCTATAGACTGAATGTTTCTGTCCCCCGGAACTTGTATGTTAAAATCTAGTCCCTAGTGTTTTAGTATTTGGAGCTGGGGCCTTTGAGAGGTGATTAGGAATAGAAGGCAGAGGGCCCTCATAAATGGGGTTAATGCCCTTATAAAATAGACCCCAAGGAACTCCCTTGCCCCTTTCACCATGTAAGGACACAGCAAATGACAGATGTCTTTGCACCAGGAGGTGGGCTCTCACCAGATACCAAATCTGCCAGTGCCTAGATCTTGGACTTCCCAGCCTCCAGAATTGTGAGATATTTATATTTCTCAATTTCTATTGTTTATAAGCCACCAGTTTATGGTATTCTGTTACAGCAGCCCTGACAGACTGAGACATATATAAAAATAAATAAACAAATGACAATTTAAAAAAACAGCGCTCCTGGTTTCAGAGTCCTGTTTCTTGCTCTAGTTGGCCCTACAATAAGTATGTGACAGTTTCCCCTAACATCATGCCTGACACCTGTTGGAGTGGAGGGCTTGATGACTCTTTATGAAATTTTGATTATCTCGGTTTCTCTAGAGGAAAAATATATACCTTTCTTATTTCAAGCATTATAAAGCTGATACATGTGCTCTTCTTTCACACACTCACACACACACACACATACACACACACACCAACAAATCACTAGAAAGAGACAGCAAATATTTCCTATAAGCCCTAAATAAGAGATTTTCCTGTATGAACATAGAGTATCCCAGTTGGAAGGATGCTTACAGATAATGTACTCTAATGCCTTCATTTTGTATGTGGAAAAATACAGGCCCAAAGATGTGAACAGGATTACCATCTACAGCCTCTAATGAATTAATGGTTCTCAGTACTAATCATAGGCTGCTAATATCATGACAGGAGGGACAAGTCCAAACTAATTAAATCAGAATCTCTGCAGGTGGGATTCAGGCAGCAGTATGTTTTAAAACCCCTCAGGTAATTATAATGTGCAACCAAGACTGAGAACCAGAGCAGGTTAGAAGAGATTTTTGTTTTTGTTGTTCAGAATATTTTCTTTATTTTTCGTATACCCATTAATATTCGGGAACAGTACCTATTTCCTTTATACTAGCTTGGGAAATCCTACACTGAGATAAATTTCTAAAAGTGAAATTAGTATATAAGTAAGACTTCTGATATGTACAGTTGGCCTTCCATATCTGCAGGTTCTGCATCCAGGGATTCAACCAACCTTGGATGGAAAAAAATATTCTTTTTAATTCCAGAAAGTTCCAAAAAGCAAAACTTGAATTGACTGTGCAGGGCAACTATTTACATAGCATTTACATTGTATTTTCAACTATTTACACAGCATTTACATGGTATTAGGTATTATAAGTAATCTAGAGATGATTTAAAATATATGGGGGTGTGTGCGTAGGTTATATGAAATGACATAGTATTTGCCATTTTATATAAGGGACGAGTATCCTCAAATTTTGGTATCCATGTGCAGTCCTAGAACCAATCTTATGCAGATACCAAGGGACAACAGTATTGTTCAGTTACATTTTAGGAATTTTGAAGAGATTTACACTCCCATTTGCCCTTTGTATGTTCATTGAACGTAATTCATTAATTTATTCAACAAATCTTTATTGAACAACTACTATGTGCCAGCAGTGGGACTGCATCAGTAAAAAATAATGCAAACAAAAATCCCTGACTTTGTAGAGCTTACATTCTAATGTCAGTAAACAGGCAAGAGACATAATAAATCAGTAAAATTATATAGGGCATTAGAAGGCGGTGAGTACTGAGGTGAAAAATGAAGCAAAGGAGGGCATAGGGATTTAGCAGGAATGGCTAAAAAGAGTGGGTGAGGAAGATGATATTTGACTGAAGCTACAAAGGAGGGAAGGGAGCCATTGAAAATGCTCAAGCTGTCTGGCTTTTTCCAGGAACAGTAAGCAGGCTGCTGGGACTGAAGTGGAGTGAGCTAGGAGAGAGTGTAGAAGATGCGGATAAGGAGGGGGCATATCGTACATGAGGGCTTTGGAACGTGTTCAGCAAAGACCTGATGTGCTAATCGGACTTAACAGTATCACTCTGACTGCTGGGTGGAGAACAAAAGGAGCAAGTGTGGAAGTAGGAAAATCAGTTAGGTTATGTATTAATCCCGGAGATGTGCACTGGCTTGCACCAGGGTGGCAGCAGTGACAATGGTAAAATGTGATCAGCATGTGGATATATTTTGAAGACAGAGCCAACAGGTTCAGTCTGGTTGGAAGTGGAGTATGATAAAATGAGATGAATTAAATATGACTTTCAAACTGATGGTCTGAGCAACTGGAAAGACAGAGTTGTCATTCACTGAAATGGAGAAGACTACAGATGGAACAGTTTTGGGGGTTGTGGGAAGATCAGCCTGGCCATTTTAGACATGAAAAACAGGGAGGCAGGAAGAAGAGAGTCAGCAGAATGGTGTTCTGGATGCCAAGTGAATCACATGTTTCTGGGAAGGGGTGATTGTTGTGTCAAGTGCTGCTGATAGATCACATGAGATAAAACTGAGAGTTGATCACTGGCTTTTGGAAAAACGAAGGTCATTAGTGATGTCGACAAGAGCAGTTGCAGTAGAGTTCGTGGGGGTAAAAATCTCAATGGGTTGAGTTCAAGAGAGAACAGAAGTTGAGGAATTGGAAATGTTAAAGCAAGTGTATATAGCTCCTGGACTTCCCTGGTGGCGCAGCAGTTAAGAATCCACCTGCCAGTGCAGGGGACACGGGTTCGAGCCCTGGTCCGGGAAGATCCCACATGCCGCGGAGCAACTAAGCCCATGCGCCACAACTACTGAGCCCATGCGCCACAACTACTGAGCCCACGCACCACAGCTTCTGAAGCCTGCATGCCTAGAGCCCATACTCTGCAACAAGAGAAGCCACCGCAATGAGAAGCCCGCGCACCGCAACGAAGAGTAGCCCTTGCTTGCTGCAACTAGAGAAAGCCTGCATGCAGCAACAAAAACCCAACACAGCCAAAAAAAAAAAAAATGTATATAGCTCCTTCTAGAAGGTATGTTGCAAAGCAGAGAGAAATGGTGCAAAAACTTGAGGGAAAAGTGGGACAGAAGAGAGTTTTTTTTTAAGATGTGAAAAATAATATCATGACTGAGGCTGAAGGGAGTGTTTCAGTAGAGAGAGGGACAAATGGGAATTTCTGGAGACAATTCGTGTCCTTGAATAGTTGAGAGGGTTGGGAGCAAGCGCCCTTGTGAAGGGGTTAATGGGAGCATGGTAGATTTTTCTGTGACAGGAGGGGAAATACTAGTGGGTATGGTGGTGTGGTGTGTGTAAATTCTCTTCTGATTGCCACTGTAAGCAAGATCACCAATTTAGAGTGAAGATGGGGAGGAGATGATGAAAAGTGAGAAGACAGTGCTAAATAGTTGTTAGGGAACATGGGAGAGTGAGTGAGCTAGGGGAATGTATTGATATTACAGTTTTAGAACAAGACTAGGGACTTCCCTGGTGGTGCAGTGGTTAAGTATCCACCTGCCAACGCAGGGGACACGGGTTCTAGCCCTGGTCCGGGAAGATCCCACATGCCGCCCGTGTGCCAAAACTACTGAGCCCACGTCCCACAACTACTGAAGCCCGCGCGCCTAGAGCCTATTTTCTGCAACAAGTGAAGCCACTGCAATGAGAAGCCCGCGCTCTGCAACGAAGAGTAGCCCCTGCTCATCACAACTAGAGAAAGCCCGTGTGCAGCAATGAAGACCCAATGTAGCCATAAATAAATAAATAAATACATGTACTAAAAAAGAACAGGACTAAAGTCTTCCTTGAAAGCAGTTAGCAGTATAATTTACAGTTAGACCAGCACACATGGTTTTGTATTTTTCTTCAGGCACACTCATCTGTGAAGGTTTAGGCACAGACTAGACTAAGAATTGGATTTAACCAAAATTAGAGTTTTGACAAGTGACAGTCACCCTGGTTTCTGCAACGTATGTTGTACAAATATTTCCCAGTTTGGGATTTGCCTTTTCCTTTTATCTATATATTTTTTTGAACTATGGAAATTTTATATTTTTTTATGGTAAAATCTATTGTCTTTTCCTATGGTTTCTTTCATTGCTTTTTGGCTTGAGGGAGTCCTTCCTCATAAAGGGATGATATGAACTTCTATAGCTTCTCTAATTTTTTATGGTTGAATTTTTAACCCTTTAATCTATCCATATGTATTCTGTGATACAAAGTTTTAATAAAATAGCCATCAAAAAGTTCCTTTTTCCCTACATTAATTATTAAAGAAACAATCCCTTACCCTTAGGTTTGTAACTTCTTTAAAATATATTATCTTATTATCTTTTTATATTTTATAAGTTCTAGTTCACATTATCACTTCTGGGTCACTGATTTATCTGTCTATTCTCAGTACTTAACATGCTTTAACTATTGTATATTTAAAATTCTTCAGCATCTGATAAAGCAAGTACCAATCTCCAGCCCCTTTTATAAACATTCTCTAACCATTTTTGCTTACTTATTTTTCTAGAAAATTTTGTCATGATTCAAAAATAGACCCCTCTCAGGGTTTGTATGGAATCGAAAGAAGCCTAAACATTAGTTTGGGAAATATAAATTTCTTTGTAATATCCAAGTTCCCCATTCAGGACCCACACTGTGATCTTCTATACTGGTCTTCTAAATTTTGCTGGATTAACTACTCATTCATGTTTTTATACATCTTAAATCCCCCTGAGATATAGTTTTGCTTTGATTTTGATTTTACTAGAGTGAGTCCTCAAGTAAATTCCCCAGAAAGAAAAGCAGAAGGTAACTTTCTGGTACTTTACGTACCAAAAATGTCTCATTTTTTTTCTCATATACATATCATATCTTGGGCATGTATAGAATCTTGATATTGTAATCCTTTTCTCTTAATAGTTATCCCTAAGTCCAATAGATAGAATGTTTCTTGAAACACTACTATTAGAAGGAAAAAAATGGAAAACAACCTAAATGTCAAAAAGGAAGAGATTTATTAAATGGTAGTGTATCCTTTGTGGGCAAGTCTATAAACTATTTTTAAGTTAGGTAAATATATATGCATGATAAGGAAATAAGTCCATGTGGAAAAAAGGACGCTGCATAACATGTATACTATGATTAGGTTTTTTGAAAAATAAAACCCTACATGGGTATATATTCATATATCTATTTTCATATCTATACATCTGGAAGAACATGAACCAAAAATTAACAAATCACTATGGGGAGTAAGATTAATGTGTGTGGAAGGAAGAACTTTCACTTTTTATTTTATATACTCTCAATTATTTGAAGTTTTAGAATGATGTCTTATTACTAATTAACAGGGTAGAGTTTTATGCAGCCAATGTACACATTTACTTGACCTTTTCCATGCCTTTATTTCACTCTATGCTGTTGAACACACTCCCTCCTGTACAAACACTGGTTTAGGTGACTCTTCTGAGTCTTTCCATGACACACTATACTTATTCCAATTTAGAACTTTGTATTTTAATTTATAATTGCCTATTTATTTGTCTATTTTTTCCAACTAGACTGGAAAGTCAGATACTTTCCCTATTTCATCATTTTATACCTTATAGAGTGCCAGTTCAATGACTATTTGTTGAAAGTGTCTATGATTTGAAAGGGAATGCGTATTATCTGGTTCTCTGGAAAGTAAAAGAAACAGTGCTCAGAAGGTAAAAAGGGAAGTGATAAAGGCAGGATGGAAAGTCCTGAAGATGGGCTGTGTCCATTGGCTGAGCAGCTGAACTCCCGAGGGAGAGGTTCCCTTAACTGCAGTCTAAGTAGATCAAAGGAACAAGGTGGAGATGTGTGCGAGAAACTAGGTAAAAGTGGTGAGAAGGTAACTGGCCTTCTCCTTTGGGGGAATTCCACACTTCAGTAGGAAACTATTATGTAAATGTCTGTCTCTGGTGATCTAGTAGTTTCTGTATCCCATATGGATGGGATATATAGAAGTAGCATGGGACTTCTGAAGGGGAAGTTGGAAGGCAAATATCACTATAAAAGCAAGAGAAAGCAGGACTTGCTCATTAGGGTAAAGACTAAGCTGTCCCCCAAAAGAGACACCAAAAAGTATACATCTATATGCAGAGGCTTAAATAACATGTTTTCTCATGTTACAGTAAGGTGAACAGTCCAGCTTGGCAGGGAGTCTCTACTCCACAGAGTCATTCAAGGACCCATATTCCTTTCATTTATTGCTTCATGGTCAAAGTTAGGTTGTGGGGATATTCAGTGTTCCAGCCTGAGGAAAGGGAAAAGAGAGGAACTTCAAGGCAAGTCACTTATCTTTTAAGGTAGAGATGATCCAGAAATTACATATAACTTCAATTTACCCATTACTTCTACTTACATCCCATCAGCCAAAACTTAGCCACGTAATCACATCTAACTGTGAAAAGAGGATGAAGCTGTAGTCTTTAGCTGAGTAGCCATGTACCTAGTGTAACTTCTATTTCTATGGAAGAAGGGAAGTATGGATTTTGGAGAAAAACTAGTTTCTGCCATATAAAGAAATTATTGTTTTCATAACCTGAGTAATAAAAGTTGTCTTGAAACTCTAGTTGCCGTCAAATGCTGGTCTACTACTACTAATGCACGTGCAGTGCAAAGACCGGGGACAATGGAAGAAACTTAAAGCTAAATGTATTCAGTGTAGGAGACTGTCCTTTATTATGAGATAATGTTAAAATATCTTTAATGTTATGCATAGCATTTTTTTTTCTTTTTTTGTTTTTATTTTCTATGCATAGCATTTTAAATGTCTTTAAAAAAAAAAAGTAAGATAGAACATTGGCAAAACTACTATCAGTATACCCATTCCCCAACTTCTGTGTGTGTGTTTGTTGAAATTTTACTGATTCTTGAAATCCTTATCTGAGACTAATGCACCATATTGCTGAGACCAAGCACAGAGGGTCAGCAGAAAGGCCAGTAGTTAGGAGTAGAGTCCCTACTCCTCCTTCAACATTGAAGGTGGCATCTCACCCTCAAAATAGGTTTCTTAAACTCTCCCCACTGGACCTGCCATCATTTCCCTCTCCATCACCAGTAAGGTCTCCCTCCTCTGGACTCCCATAGTATTCTTTACATGGTTCTACTGCAGCATTTATCACATTGCATTGTATCAAAAGTTACTGTCTCTCTCCTCCAACTTGAACATGATCACCTCAAGCATAAGGACCATCTGCTCATTGAAGGTACTAGTTCTGTTTCAAGATGAAAACATCTGTATTAAATTGCTAGGGCTACCCTAACAAAATACTACAGACTGGGTGGTTTAAACAGCAGAAGTTTATTTTCTCACAGTTACAGAGTCTATAAACCCAAGATCAAAATGTCAGCAGGATTTGTTTCTTCTGAGGCCTTTCTCCTTGGCTTCCAGATGGCTACCTTCTCACTGTGTCCTCACATGGTCTTTCCTCTGTGCACATGGATCCCTGGTGTCCATACACCCAAATTTCCTCTTCTTATAAGGACACTGGTCAGATTGGGTTAATATCCTGCTTCGTACCAGTCAGACTGGATTAGGACCCTAACAACCACATTTTAACTTGTCTCTTTAAAGGCCCTATCTTCAAAAACAGTCACATTCTGAGCTACTGGGGATTAGGACTTTAGCATATCAATTTTGGGGGGCAAAATTCAGCCCATAACACCTTTATGATCTTTGTTGATTATAAAAGTAATATAATATTTTTTAAATCAAATCATACAAAAATGTGTAAGTAGAAAGTCAAAGTCTCCTATCACTTCACTTCTCATGACAATATCTCCCAACAGTTAGGGGTAATCAGTGTTTCGTAAATGAATGAGTGAGTGAGCATGGGGTGGGCTTCATATTACACCTGAGAAAAATGAGCCACCAAGAGGCTAAGCAACTTTTTCTAGGTCATAAAACTAGTTAATGGAAAGAGAATCATACCCAGTTCTACCAATTTCTCATCTAACATTCATATTTCTCTTTAAAAGTTACCAAACTTGGGAATTCCCTGGTGGTCCAGTGATTAGGGCTCGGCACTTTCACTGCCAGGGCCGGGGTTTGATCCCTGGTCGGGAACCAAGATCCCGCAAGCCGTGAAGCACGGCCCCAAAAAATTAAAAAGTTACCAAACTTAATTAAGTGCTTTTCACTTCTATTTGCCTTTGTCATAGGCTCTTTCTGCAGCCAGAAACAGATATTCACTTAGGTTTTCATGTACTTATTGCTGCATCACAAACCTCGTCAAAATTTAGTGAATTAAAACAGCAGTTATTTCATTTTCACAATCCTGTAGGCTGGCCATCTGGGTGTAACTTCTGATTGCCTTGCCTGCAGTCACTCATGTGGCCTCATTCACATGTCTGCCAGCTGGTGCTGGCTCTGCACTGGGGTGCTTCTGTTGCCCTCCACAAGGTTTCACATCCTCTGGTAAGCTACACTGGGCTTCAGAGCTTGGTGATCTCAGGATTCCAGGTGGTGACAGTGGAAGCTGCAAAGTCTTTTGCAGATTAGACTCTGGAACGGGCATTATGTTACTTCTATCACATTCTTTTGGTCCAAGTCAGTCACAAGGCCAACCCAGATTCAGGGGGGTGGAGAGATAGGCTCTGCCTCTTCATGGAAGGAATAGCAACATCACATTGCAAAAAAGTATGTGGACACAGGAAGGTGTGATTCACTGGGGGGCATTACCATAATGCTTTTCCACAGCTGACATTTCCTACAGGATGACATTCTGTGTGTTGGCTTTCCTATCATGCCCACAACTTCCTTTTAAGAAAGTGAATAATTCATATGGTATCATGCTTTGTACTTTGCAACTCGCCACCTGGCTTCAAGTCAGACTGGAGATTAGTGCTTGTATTAGTTAGGATTAGAGCCAACTTCAAGTGAGAGAAAACCCCATATGGCTGGACTTAAAGCAGAAGTTTATTTCTGATTCTTGTTAAAGTCAAGAGGTAGGTTCTTCAGAATTGGTATTGGCCTCCACATTCTCTGGCCTCTTCTTTCTTGTTTTGCTCCATTGACTGTACCTTTCATCACCAAGTTTGCCTCATGATCCAAGATGGCTGCCAAAACTCCAAATATTACAGTCTGTTTCACCCAGCAGGAAGGAAAAAAGGGAGGGAAAATAGAATCCACTCTTATAATGATACTTCCTAGATGTTGTACATCTGACTTCCACTCATATCCCATTGGCCTGCACTTAGTTACAAAGCTATACCTATCAGCACAGGGGATTGGGAACTGTACTCTTTATTTCTGATAGCTCTGTGCCCAGCCAAAAATTAGGGGTTCTATTACTACAAAAGAAGGAAAGAGTAGATATTGATGGATAATCAGCAGTCTCTGCCACAGTGCTCAGCCTAAAGCCAGACATCAGTATGCTGCCCATGGGCATATAATGTGGCCTGGTATGAGAAATATGCCCAACAGATATGCGTTATTAATTCATTCCTTCTGCAAACATATTTATTTACTGAGTCTTTTCTATGTGCCAAGCACCTTTCTAGCTACTAAAAATAGAGCAGAGAACAAAACAGACAATGTCACTGCCTTCATTTAGTTATACTCTAGTTTGGAAAGACAGGCAATAAACAAACAATATAAAGTAAAAAATTGATAACTGATATGAACAATTCATCTAGATGAAGGGGTAGACAGTTAAGAAATGTGAGTGGGAGAGGATAGCTATTTTAGGTAGGTAGGACATGAATGAAGACAGCCATGCAGATATCTGGAAGAAAAGGCACAGGCAGAGGGAACAGTAAATACAAAGGCCTTGAAGCAGGAGCATGCTTGGAATGTTTGAGGAACAGCAAGGCATAACTAGAACAAGGAGTGGAGGAGTGGTAGGAGATGAGGATGAAGAGGTAGCCAGAGGCCAGACCATAATAAGGACCAAGTAGTGGATTGTCAGTAAGATACTCTTTCTTCAGGAGTCTGAAAGCAAAGATGTCTCAAGGTTCCTCAAGATCACCCCAGGTTCAGCGATTTGCTAGAAGGACTCACAGGACTCAGCTTATAGTCATGCTTAAGGCTATGACATCAACAGAATACAGAGTAAAATCAGCAAAGGGAAAAGGTGTATAGGGCAAAGTCTGGAGGAAGCAAGCTTCCAAGAGTCCTCTTCCAGTAGACTCACACAGGAGGTGCTTAATCCCTCCAGCAACAGATTGTGACAACAGGTATGAAATGCTCTCTGCTAGGGAGCTCATTACAGACTCAGTGCCCAAGGTTTTTATAGAGGATGGGTCACATAGGTACCCTCTTCCTAACACATATCAAATTCCCGACTGTCAGAAGGAAAGCAGGTTTTTAGCATAAACCATATTGTTGGTACAAACAGTTTAGGCACAGTGAGCCATGCTTATCATTTAGCAAATGGTCAGAACCCTACTGAAACCTAAATTCTCAGATGGCAGTCAAGGGCCAACCTTGCAAGCAGATCTTTCTGTCTTAGAAAGATAGCAGTCTTGGACCTGTTGTTAACTCTTTTCTACATAAAAGCACACAGAGAGATATGCATGAAGCAAAGCAGAATATGAGCCAGGAAACTAAACAGAGACTAAGCAGACTCCATGGGTTAGTGGAAGCAATTCATAAATAGAATCCATGAGATAAATAAACTGAGAAGTAGCCAGAGGGCAGAAGCAACAGCAGGAGGAAGAAGCAGAGAGCAAAGAAGCCGAATCAAATGAATAAAAGGACATCTTGTGCAGGAAGAACAAACATCCTTCTATGTGACGACCACCCCGGTATTCCTTTTGGGACATGAGAATTCCTAGATGATCCCAGAGACCAATAAACAGTGCTCTCCATGAGGCCTGATTGCTCCATTAAAATGACTTCCCATACTTGCCTCCTAATTTCCTCTTGTATCGTCGTATAGTAAATTCCCATCACCCAAGATCGGAGGTGTGACTGTAACCTGGAGGCTTACAATCGGAGGCTCCTGGTAACCTGAAACCTCCTCACTAACATACCTGGGATTTCAGCCATTCAAAGCATAGACTTTAGAGAGGAAATTAGTACGGTGACCAAGGGATCACTGGCCAACTGGTTGAAGGACCCAGAGTTGTAATATAGCATGGACCACCCCACCCCTCCCCCCACCACATGGAGCCACGTTCCAGTCATATCAAACCACTCACAACTGGACTCAGAGGCTAAGTGGACTTTTATGCTTTTGAAATTTTCATCATGTCTTCACTCTGTCTAGAATTTCTGGTTTCTTCATCCTCAAAAAAATACCTCGGCTGGATGCTGTTTGCATTCTCTATGAAGTGTCTCTGACCGTTTCTCTCCCCGCACTCTTGTCTACCGTCTTTTAAATGAATTCTTCCCTCTGCACTGCTCTCTTAGCTATTGGTCTGTGTTTCTGTAGTAACACTTATAAAGCATATTGTAATCAACTCCTTATGCATCTGTCTCTGAAATGAATTATGTTCCTAGTACATAGCATAGTACTTCACAAATGGTGATGTTTTAATAAATGCTTAGTTGGTGAATGAATGAATGAATGAACCGAGAAATAAATGCATTGAGTCACGTATTGAAGAGCTCTGATTCCAGAAGTCAAGGACAAAGCTCCTTGACCAAGTCACCCTATTCTCAATTCTCATGCTTGAAACAATAATATCTCTTATCTATTGGGATGCTTATTATTTTCCAAAATTATATTGCTTTTGCGCTACATTATTTCTTTGATGATACTGTTGCTTTATAGATGTTAAATAGCCATGTTAGCATTGATTCTAATCATTTCCCTAGTGAGGAAGCAAATTTTTTTAACTTGTATTTTTTAATTATGGGAGGACTTAAATATTCCCCAACTAAAAAAGCATGTGATAAATATACTCAACGTTGTGGTTTCTGAGTATGTTTATACAAGTAAATAAACACACAGAATCGCTCTCCTGCTATGAAAGTACTTCCTATTACTACTGCCTCATATATGCATGTATATTTTTCAAATTAAACTTATCAGAGGGGAATAATTTCAAGAAGTATTGTTTTTACAATCCACTGCTTATGGCACTGAAAGTGAATTCCTTAAGAAATTTAATAATAAAACCAGTTCTAAAAAGCCTAGTCATGGTCATAGCAAACATCAAATAAAATCTAAATTGTTAGTCTTTTCACAAGATCTCTTTTGAGTAGTGGCCCTTTAAAATCTAGTAGTATATTTTATAGCTTTCCTTTACTTCCCTATGGAGTTATCAGAATTATCAGAATTAAGGCCTTTGCTTGAATGCTTTGATGACAGGTCGTGATTGGCTGTTAACATGCAAGAGGTTGCAAGAACCAAACAAAATGGATTCCTAGAAACTAAGGACAGATTTTAAAAAAATAGCATCGTCTGAAACTAAAGGTAATTAGAATTGATTTTTAATTTCCACCATTAGCCATCTAAGAGAGCGTTTGCAAATATATGTGAATGAGATGGGGTATTGCCCGGTTCACATGTGTTTTTGTGGGGGTGGAAGGGAAACTAATATTTTTTGATTATTTTCTTTGTGTCAGGCGGTTAACATACACTTTCATTTAATCATTACAACACCCCCTCTAAAATAGGACTCTGATCCACAGTCCATAGTTGGGAAAGTAAAGGTAGGAGAGAGAGGCTGCAGGCCACACAGTGCAGAGCAGAACTGAAATTCCAACCTAGTTTCTCTGACTCCAGAGTTTGTGTCTCTACCACCCAATATAGGAGGCCAGGTTATCACATCACAACATATAAATAACTCTAATTAAATGTAACCTATCCTGGATATCATCCCCCAAATGGAATTTTCTGCTTGGAGATTGAATTAAAAAAAAAAAAAAAGAGAACAGGGGTCAGCAAGCTATGACCCCAAACTCGTTTTGGTAAATGAAAAGGTGCTGGAATGGTGCCACACCCATTGCCAATGGCTGCTTCCAAGCAAGGGCAGTGTTGAGCAGTTGTGACAGAGACCACATGGTCTGCAGAGCCCAAAATATTTACTATCTGACCTTTTTCAGAAAAACTGTGCCAACCTCTGGAATAGAACCTTTGTCAATCAATATGCAGTGCTGTCCCAGGGAGAGAGGTTCAGTGTTGGGCAGACACTTGGAGAGCTGTACTGCTGGGCAGGTGCTGGGGGATCTGCTGACTCTGCCCCATCCTGGAGGAAGTATTTTATAAAATGAGTCAATTCCACTTGCCCTGACCTATTGTCCATCAAGGAATTCCATTACAGAGACCATTCTCTGGGTACCATGATCACTGAAAACACGTATGAAGAAAAACATTAAATAATATAGTTGCTATGAAAACATAACCTAACAATAAATTAGTAGACTAGAAATAGAAAACTAATACATACAGAAAACCTTTTCAAGTTTGGTTTAGGCTGCCCATCCCTCAACCAATTAAACATTGGTAAAGGAGATGGGGTCATGGTGATGGGTTTAAACTAATCTTGGCCACCACTGGCCACCCAATATGACAGCTTATCTTAAAGGTGGAGTCAAGTGTATGTTGACAGACCAATCACCATATTCACTACAAACATGATTTTGTGATGAAGGGTCTTTTAAGACATAGCATAAAAATATACAATCCTAATTAAACAGTACAGTTGTCATTATTATTCTCCCATTTGACACACAGATTTAACTGATCATAAATGACCAAAAATTTTCATCATACAATGTCATTGCTTGACATTTCTCAAGGGTATTTCTAGAAACTTTTGAATTTGCAAAATTGAGAAAAACAGAAAAATTTCATATATTAATAGCTTTTTGGCTTTCTTCCTGTTCCATTGATAGACATGTCATTTCCTATGCACAGAATCACACCCTACAAATTACTGCCTTTTCTTTAATTCCTTTTTAAGTAAAAAATTAATCTAGTTTATTTTTGAGAAAATAACATGTTCACATGATTAAAAATTTTCAAGGTAAATTGTCTCTAGGGAGACCTCTTTCCTATGTCTGTTCCCCAGTCACCCAGTTTCCCATTCCCCTCTACCACCACCGTTTCCATTTTCTTCTGCATCGTTCCAGAGATAACCTGTGCCTTTATAAGTAAATATGTGTATATATTGTTTCCCTCCACCTCTTTTTTACAATATTCTGCCCATTGCTTTTTTCTTTATAATATATCTTGGTGATCTTTTTATGTGTTACATATCTTGCTCATTCTTTTATAGGTCTTCATAATATTCCCTTGATGGATGTACTGTAATTTATTTGATTAATCCCCTATTGATGGACATTTGAGTTATTTCCAGTCTTTTGATATTACAAACAATGCTGCAGTGTGTAAGCCGAGACATATGTCATTTCTCACGTGTGGGAAGGTATCTATTGAATAAATTTCTGCCTTTTCATCTTTCACCAAAATTTCATTTTCACTTGATGAACAATTTTTGCACCGGGAATGCTCACTAAAACACTTTAATCTCTTGTTTGTTTGATATAAAAGACTCATTCATGTCATAGACTGAAACTACTTCCAAATTATATATTCCACATACTAACTTACACCAAAACTCTGTTGCCTGGCTAAGAACAATCATTTTCTTAGAGCTTCACTTGTATTGCCAGAACTAGCAACTAGGAGACACACACACACAAAATAATAACACCATTGACTGCCTATGAAACAAGTTGAGAACAACACCAGGAAGTTGAGACACACATGCCAGGCAGTTTCTGGCCTTGTTCATCAGCACAGCAACTGACTTACTGGCCTCAGAAACCTTTCAGTTCAAGTTGACATCTCAGCAAAGTCTCTAGGTTTGTGGCCCTTCTGGGGAAGCTTGTAAGTGTCCAAAACTTTGAAAAGTTTTCCTGTCAGAGTTTGTAAAATTGTAACCCCCTGGCTATTTCACAGGATCCCATTAGTAAGGGTCAAGAAAGCTAACGGCATTGTTTTCTAGTTACCATCCCAGAGCAGAAGCCAACAGACTCTGAGCAAGGCCCAAACAGTTTATTTAATGTGGATTCTATCACCCCCTTATCAATGAATGTTCAGTCAATGCCCTAGGTGATAGGAGCTAAGTGATAGGATCCATATGATAAAATTACAGTAAAAATACTAGCTAACATTTATTGAGCATTCACTATGTGCCAACCACTATGCTAAGAGCTTTACACGCATTCTTGTTTTCAAGTTCAGTCCATTGCAGATTTAAGCAAGGGTGTACAAGAAGCTCATTCCTTCCCCTTCTAGTCCCTCCCCCAAAGTAAACCCTGATCCCAGACTCTCTCATTTGTCCTAAGAGCTACTAAAATGAAAATATCCCTGCAAGAGGGAACACTGTAAACGGAACCAGGTTTTATACATCATTTTGCCTGATTTTATCGTATTCTTTACAGGACAACATTTTAATGGGAGAGCTCTATGGATGCGTTGTTAGGTGGAGAGAGACTGCCACGGACAGGGAGGCACTGATACACAGTAAAAGTTCAGTTTGCCTCCGAGTAGTCTCTGGAATATAATCACCACCATCGCCCCTTCCCAATTTTAACCCCCACTCCCTTATGAATGCATGGGAAAAGCAAAGACCAGGATGGATTTTTTTGACTCTGCATTGTTATAATAATTAACTTTACTTAATGGTTCATTAAGTATTGACATGCTCAAGGATCAGTAACTTCTAATCAGTGCATTAGACCATCTTCAGAAGTTGCTTATGGGTACTTATGAAGGGTGTTTGGGACTATGCCTTTAGTCCCAATCAGCTCTAAGAACAGTTTCATTTCATAGCAATTTCTTTTTCAAAATAATTTTCTTAAGTGTTGATCGTGGGTCTTTAAGCACAGACTGAAGACTATCTCTCACAGAGACATAATTTATCAAGGCTTAAAACCACTCAGACTGAGGAAGACCTCTGACTAATTGTTGTGAGGGGTGGGCAAGTGCAGTGGAATACCTAAAAAAGTGGGTCACGCAGCTAATCACAGGATTAAGCCAAGGGTTAAACAAAAGGCAGTCTCACTCTATCTCTTTGATCTGTATCCAGTCGCTGGCATTAACTTAGTTTTTGAATCTTTTGAGTTCCCACAGGGAACTGGGCTGGGCTGTACTATTTATGGCCTCTCCTGGCTCCAAGTGTAGCTTGCTGAGTGAATGTCTGGGGCAGAGGGAGAAAAAAATTCTGTGGGTGTTCCACTGCATACAGCCCTAACTGAAAGCATAAAACTGGGCTGCAATTACCATGCCCTCTCCATTATTTCCAGAGAATTATCCAGGAACATTACTGGAAATGAGCTGTCTTGTCCAGTCAGCTCCCATTCTCTCAGGAAGATTAGAGCCTGGTGAATTTCACAACCCTTGCAGCTTCTTCAGAAATGCATTATGAGTTTCCAAATCTCTTGCTCAGCCTTGATAAAATTCCCAAGTGACTGCAAATGTGAAAATAAAACCCAAAGCTACTTTGTACCTTGGTATATATGAATAGGGCAGGGAGTGAACATTGCACATAAGTAAACTAGACTTCACACAGTCACATGAAACTGTAAACTTATGATAGAAGAGTTGTTTTTAAAATAAGTCCATTTTTCCCCTGATTTTATAGAGTACCATGTGTCCATTGTACTGAAAAAAAAAAAAAAAGAATAAAGAAGGGCTTTCCTGGTGGCACAGTGGTTTAGAGTCCACCTGCCAATGCAGGGGACACGGGTTCGTGCCCCGGTCCAGGAGGATCCCACATGCCACGGAGCGGCTGGACCCATGAGTCATGGCCGCTGAGCCTGCGCGTCCGGAGCCTGTGCTCTGCAACGGGAGAGGCCACAACAGTGAGAGGCCCGTGTACTGCAAAAGAAAAAATAAAGAAGAAAATGCAGATTATGAGTAAATGCATGGTGAATGCATTCCAGATATATGCTGGAAGAATTCCTCATATTCATGAGGATGGGATCATGCCATACATGCTTTTGACCTTTAGCGAGATATTGGTATAATCTTTCAATGTATTTGAGAGCACTGAGAATTCCAAGCAAAATGAACTGGGTATAATATCTGGGAAGCCAATCTTATCTGAAATGTGATGGTAATATGATAATCCAAGGAAAAACTGAGTGAATAAAATAAGCACGATTGGCAAGAAGCAAAGCAAAAGGAAGCCCCCAAATGCCAGAATGTAGACCAGGCAAGGGGCTAGATTAAGCTTTACAAGCTTTACTTAATTTAATCCTCTCAACTACTCTACAGCATAGGTACCATTGCTATTTTCATTTTTCACATGAAGAAACTGATGGTCGAGGAAATTAAATAATTTACCCAACATCATGCTATTAATAAGTGTTAGGAACTGGAATGTACCCAAGCAGTACACTTCCAGGGCCTCATTTGTCTAATTTATATTTTATTTTTTCTAAAATTACACATACACATATATTTTTAAAAATATTTATTTATTTATTTGGCTGTTCTGGGTCTTAGTTGCAGTACGTGGCATCTTCATTGCCGTGTGTGGGATCTTTAGTTGTGGTGTGTGGGATCTAGTTCCCTGACCAGGGATCAAACCCTGGCCCCCTGCATTGGGAGCACGGAGTCTTAACCACTGGACCGCCAGGGAAGTCCCAACACATACACATAATTTAAAGAGTCAGAGTTCTTCAAGGTTTGTTTGAAAACAACAGTCTCTAGTCCCTACCTCCCTATCCCATTTCTCACAATCTAGAGGTAATTATTTTCATTCCCTACCTAAACAGCTGATTCTTTTTTTTAAAATTTATTTATTTAATTTTGGCTGCTTTGGTTCTTCGTTACTGCGCACGGGCTTTCTCTAGTTGTGGCGAGAGGGGGCTACCCTTCGTTGCGGTGCGTGGCTTCTCATTGCTGTGGCTTCTCTTGTTGCGGAGCACGGGCTCTAGGTTCATGGGCTTCAGTAGTTGTGGCACGCGGGCTCAGTAGTTGTGGCTCACAGGCTGTAGAGTGCAGGCTCAGTAGTTGTGGCACACGAACTTAGTTGCTCTGCGGCATGTGGGATCTTCCGGAACCAGGGCTCGAACCCGTGTCCCCTGCATTGGCAGGTGGATTCTTAATTACTGCGCCACCAGGGAAGCCCTAAACAGCTGATTCTTAAGGTATTTACCTCCATATTGCTAAACAACTTGTTTTAATTCTTTGTGGGTTTTACATTTTAGACATTCTCTATTGTCATTCCACTCCAGAAGATGAGGATTTAGCCCTCTGTCTCCCTCATTCCCCACTTCCATCATAAGCTCTCTTCCCCTCTGCCTGTTCTATGTAGTCTGCGGTGGACTGAATGATTGTGCCTCTCCAAAATTCATATGTTAAAACTTAATTCCCAAAGTGATGATATTTGGAAGTGGGGCCTTTAGGAAGTGATTAGGTCTTGAGGGTAGAGCCCTCAAGACTGGAAGTAGTGCCCTTATAAAAGAGACCCCAGGGCTTCCCTGGTGGCGCAGTGGTTGAGAGTCCGCCTGCTGATGCAGGGGATACGGGTTCGTGCCCCGGTCTGGGAAGATCCCACATGCTGCAGAGCGGCTGGGCCCGTGAGCCATGGCCACTGAGCCTGCATGTCCGGAGCCTGTGCTCCACAACGGGAGAGGCCACAACAGTGAGAGGCCCACGTACCGCAAAAAAAAAAGAGACCCCAAAGAGATCCCTTGCCCCTTCTGCCATGTGAGGTTATAGCAAGAAGGTGTCATCTATGAACCAGAAAGTGGGCGCTCACCAGACACCAAACCTTCCAGTGCCTTCATCTTGGACTTTCCAGCGTCCAGAACAGTAAGAAATAAATTTCTGTTATTTACAAGCCACCCAGTCTGTGGTGTTTTGTTACAGCAGCCCGAACAGACTAAGACAGTCATACTGTGATTTTCATTATATCTAATATTCAGTTGTCAGAATTCCTTGTCCCTCTTGTTCTGGATTTTTTGTTTATTCTTCATTACAAATTTATTGTGTTCCTACTATGTGCCAGGCATTATTATAGGTGCTAGCTTATATCAATGAAAGTTTATCATAAGATTCTCAGGTGGGCATCTATTTTTACCCATTGTTCTGGGCAGTTGGTGGGCCCTTCACTCTGGAAACTGAGATTGTAGGATATTTTCATTAATTTTTTTGTTATGATTTACTATCCTCTGTTCTTTTCTTTTAGTAATCCTATTATTAGATATTGGACCTCCTATACAGCTCCTCTAATTTTCATCTTTTCTCTCCTACTATCCATATGCTAGTCTTTTACTCTACTTCTTGGGAGATTGCCTTAACTTTATCTTTTAGCCCTTATATTGAATTTCTCATTTCTATGTCATGTTTTTAATATCTAAGTTCCTTTTGAGTTTACTGACTATTCCTTTTATAGCTAACCTGTTATTGTTTCATATCTTCTCTTATCTCTCTAAAGACAAGATAGTTTGTTTTCTAAATTTTCTCTTGGCAGACCTTGTTTCCTTCAAGTTGCTTTCTTCTGTTTGCATTAACAGGCATTCCTCACATATCTGATGATCACTGGCTGTCTAGTTTTATTTTAAGAATGGGGCACTGAAAAGAGGATGCGCTGCATGCAGAAGGGGATTCTCCATTGAGTTTACTACAGGATGATGTAACATAGGCCAACATACTGGACCCATGTCAGTATCTTTTCTCTAAGGCTGATTAGATTACCCAGAGAATTCTTCCAGCCTTTTGCCAAGAAAACATAAGCCTGGCTAACAGTGTTCTGGGAACCAAGTGGAGGAAAAAGATTGAGGAAGTCTCAACACACAATTTAAATATTTACATTTAATCCCTGGTATTCAAAATAGTAGTCCTCTTCCTTTCCCTGATCTCAATCTAGAGTCCCTCTGTTAGTTCTTGGCATGGGAATAAGCCTTCAGTTTCATACTGAATGAGGCAGAGGCAGTCTCCTGCCTGCAAGGAATAGGAGTAGGGAATTAGGGATCTCCTAGCTTCTTAAAAAGACTTTCCACTAAATCTCCTGTGTTGTAATCCCCACCCTCATTCGCACTTCCTAAAGTATCTGTTGCTCCAGTTTTTTTAGGGCTCCGTACTGTAAATTGGGTTGGTTATCATCAAGTTTAAGATTCAGCGTTATTGACGATCCTAATTCAGTTAGTACTTGTCTCTCTGCTTCCTAGTTTCTAAAATTTTATTGATGTTGTTTCCTATCCCACTCCCTTTGTCCTTGTGCGTTTTATTAAAATTATTCTATTGTTTTCTTAGCTGGGTGAAGGAAGGAAGGGATTTGAGTGCTCATGTTCAATCTGACATCTTTTACCGGACTGATCCAGACCCTACGGCACTATCAATACATTACAGAAAAGTTTGCAAGGTTTGTTCTAACTATTCTAGAAAGACAGATACTAAATGTAGCAAACAGAAACACAGTCACTAAAGAACCATGATAACCACAGTTGGACGAAATGTCCATCAGGACTCTCCATCCTTTTTTTGTTTGGATTCCATGCTTACTGGAAATCTTCTAATTATATAAAATTCAATATGTCTGAGGTAAAATTCCTAATCTAACACCCAGACTAGGTTCTCTTACAGTGTTCACCACTTAGTAAGTGGTACCTCATTCTTTCTGACATTACTCATGTCAGAAACATAGGAGTCATTCTAACTCCTACTTCCTTCTCAGCCCCCACATCTACCCATCACCATGTCCTGCCTGTAAATATTTATAACATGAGTCCATTTCTTCCCATCTCTACTCTGAAGACCCCTGTTCAAGTTACCAATACGTTTTACACTTCTACCGCTGTCTCCTAAATGATCTCCCTGCAACAATTACAGCCCCCTTACCTGTCCATTTCCCACACTATAGTCATAGTCACCTTTGCAAAATGCAGGTCAGATCTTGTTCTATACGATCTGCTTAAAATCTTCAGTGATTTCCCATGACTCTTTAGATAA
Organism: Monodon monoceros; assembly: GCF_005190385.1. NCBI lineage: Eukaryota > Metazoa > Chordata > Mammalia > Artiodactyla > Monodontidae > Monodon > Monodon monoceros. The sequence continues at coordinate 42,626,335 of NW_021703772.1, forward strand.
GGACAGCAATCCTTAGCAAGGCCTATAAGGTCCTGCAGGGACTGGCCTGTCTCCTCTGGCCTTATCTAGTGGTACTCCCCCACCACTTGCTGTCAGCTCCCCAGCCACGGCTGCCTTTCTTTCTGATCCTCTTTTTTCCTGATGCTCTCCCTGCTACCCACCTCTCACCACAGGCCACTTCAGGCAAAACAGCTCCCTCCTACAGCTGCCACTAACAGCCTAACTGCCCCATTCACTTGGTCCCAGGTTCTCACCTACTGAGTCATTAGGTCTTGGTTCTAGAGTTACTTCCTCAGGGAAACCTGGTGAGGTCAGACTTTTATTTAGTATAGGCACACAGAAACATGCTTCATTTCTTTATAGCACTTATTAATTAGGCCCTCATTTTTTATGACTGTTTTATTAATATCTGCCTCTCCCTCCAGATTGTAAGCACTATAAGAGCAAAGAGCATGTCTATTACTTTTCATCACTCTTTTCTCAGGACATGGCTAATTGCTGATTTTTCTTTTAAGGGTTGATTTAAAAAGGAAAAACTAGTATGTATCATGGTTGACATCTTCCTCAAAGTAAGAAGAATTTCAGTATACTGAATATCATGCAATATTTCCTTTAAAGATTCAAGGTCACCATTATAAAAACACATAGTGTAATATAGTAAATTTCTTAGTTTTTTGAATATGTAGGGATATCAACCATGATGTTAAATAGCCTCAGACTGATTGTCCAGAAAAAAAGCGAGGCAATTTTGAAGTTTTCTAAAGGGAATTTGAATTTTTTAATGCTTAGAAGACTAAGAGATTGGTTCAATTATCACCTTCAAATATAGGAATCATTTAATAACAATTATTATTATCATTATTGAATACTTAGCATATACTTTATTATCATTATTGAATACTTAGCATATACTAGTAGTAATCAAGAACTTTAAAAACATTATCTCATTTAATCCTCACAGCAACTCTCTGAGGTAGGTAACTGGTAGTATTTTCATTTTACCATTGAAGAAACTCAGGCAAGTTAAGGAAGAGGTTAAGAACTAACTGTGGGTAAAGGTAGTCTGGCTCTAGAGCCTGTAGGTTTAATCCCTTTAATGAAAAAGGTGATGAGCAATTCCTTTCAGGAGGCCAGAAATTTGACCAAGAAAAACATCTTAAATGAGGGAGAGCCTTCATTTGGACAGAAGGAAGAATCATTTAAAAGTATTAAACATTGCAATAAACTATTTTTAATAAGTTGCATGTTTATTCTGTTTAGCTTTGAAAACTAGAGTGGGTAGGAATACAGCCCAGAGGGGTCAGTTAATTGTGTATTTAAGAACAGGGCAGCACAGGGAACTCTACTCAATGCTCTGTGGTGACCTAAATGGGAAGGAAATCCAGAAAAGAGGGGATATATATATATATATATAGCTGATTCACTTTGCTGTACAGTAGAAACTAACACAGCATGGTAAAGCAACTATACTCCAATAAAAAGTAAAAAAAAAAGAACAGGGCTTAGACCTGATTATCTTTTGAGGTCCCCTCTTATTCTCCAACTCTGGAAGGTTGTTTAGTGCCAAGTTATCTTTTGTCTTCAACCTTTTCCCTGGTTGAAAGTTTGCCTAATGTAGTCAACTCGTTTATGGTATTATCCCAGGATAGCTTATCCAGGGCAAATCTTGCCTTATTGAGTTTAGCAATCACTTTGCCTAATGACTTGCTGTGTTAACAACTTGGCATACGCTTCATCCACAGTCAGCACCTACTCAGTTTAATTACTTGCTTTGTTGATGTTATACTGTGTTCAGGGAAATACTTTGAAATCCAAAACTTAACTGACTCCTGTAGTACCAATCACCCCGCCCCCTGCCCCCAGTGAGATCATAAATGATGCCAAAGAGGAAGAAAAAGGAGAAGAATTTAAAGAAATTGACATGATTGTCATGAGGAATTTGATGAATACAAAATGAAAAAAGAGAAAATTTGACAATAAATCAGAACAGCAAGAGTCTATAAGAATAGCGTTAGGAAGACTAAATCATTCTTTAAAATTATCTTGAGGCTTGCTAAAAATATGCTAAGGATACTTTGCAGAAATAGATTATATTTTTAAACACCAAGAGAGCCCAACTTTATGGGGCAAATGGTCTACGTGTTGGCAGCTGCTGTGTAAAAGGAAAGCATGCTGCATCTCTTCCCTTGACTCTCCATGGAGCTGCCCTGATCCAGGAAAGCCTTTATTCTCCAATCCTCATGCAAGAGAAATCCCATCCTGTTGCCCTCACCAGGTGCTCTGCTGCAGGACTCAGACAAATGGCTCACACTTGCTTTGGGAGAATGCTTGTCTAAAGGCCTTAAAACCTGTGTGCTCAACTTCACCAAATGCCATATGTCTGCCTGTCTTATCTTTAAAAACCTCCTTCAGTCCTCAACTGAATCATTAGAAAAAGATGGGAAGTAACGGGTGAATTGTATATCTGTTTGGACTCTAGGCAAGTTCTCTGCAGGACTGTCTTTGGCTTAGTTAACTGAAAAAAAAACAACAAAAAATTCCCACAGTAGGGAGTCTAAATTGGTTTGTGGAATTTGAGATCAAAAGGTCAGGGGCAGCCTACCCATGGGCTTCTGTAATGTTTGAGTGAAAGAGAGCACTTGATGTATATATACATATAAAACCAGTTAGCAGTTTCGACTGTCTTCACAGGACAGTGCCAGTGGCCCCAAATGACCAGTGACTCTCCTGTATGTGAAGATGATTGACATTATCATTCCCTAAATACACTAAAGCTCTAATTTTATAAGGTTTATCATATTTGGAATTCTTAGTTCAATGTCTATCTCATCCCCAAGTTCACTGCAGGCTTTGTCTGCCCAACTTTGAACGGTATCCAGGGAACTGTACGATGCAATACCCAGCTCCTCACACTTTATACCCTAATGACATCCCCAGACCATAATCTTTTATGAGGCCAGGGGAATTACAACTGTCTTCTCTGATGCATTTCCAGTATTTAGCAGAATACTTGTCATAATGTAAATGCTCAATAAATGGGTGGGTGGATGAACAAAACATAAATTAATGGCCTGGGTGTGTTTTCTTACTTTCCTCAGGACCCTGGGAAGGTCACTTAATCCCTGTGTTCCCAAATCTGGCTGTACTTCAGGATCACCTTGGGAGTTTTTTAAAAAACAGGGATTGGTCCCCACCTCCAGGCACTCCAAACAATAGTTTACATAACTCTCACAAGTGACTGTGATGTGCCGCTAAATTTGAGAAGGGTCTAACCTCACTTTCCTCATTTGGGAAACAACTGGCCCTGCTGCCTCACAGGATGTCATTAAGGTCAAATATCTTAAACTGCAATGTACTCTAGCAAAGAGGGGGGCTGTATGTGACCGCACAAGGTAGGACAAGACTGGAGGCTGACCAAATAGACCTGCCAGAGAAAATAAAGACAGAATTTCAGAACCAAGCGGCACATACATGACTTGTCAAATTCTAAGATTTCAGTGGGATCTGAAAGTTTTCTGAACAAATCAACTCCTTACCTCTCTGCCTATAAATCTCCTACATCTGTCTCCCTTTGGCTAATCCTGGCAACAAAGCATCTATTTTATATTAGAAGTAGGGGAAGTTTAGGGGCTTCCCTGGTGGTACAGTGGTTAAGAATCTGCCTGCCAACGCAGGGGACATGGATTCGAGCCCTGGCCCAGGAAGATCCCACATGCCGCGGAGCAACTAAGCCCGTGAGCCACAACTACTGATCTTGTGCTCTAGAGCCCTCGAGCCACAACTACTGAGCCCCCGTGCCACACTACTGAAGCCCGCGCACCTAGAGCCCGTGCTCTGCAATAAGAGAAGCCACAACAATGAGAAGCCCGCGCACCGCGACGAAGAGTAGCCCCCGCTCGCCGCAACTAGAGAAAGCCCGCATGCAGCAACGAAGACCCAATGCAGCCAAAAATAAAGAAATAAAATAAATAAATTAAAAAAAAAAGTATGGGGGCTTCCCTGGTGGTGCAGTGGTTGAGAGTCCGCCTGCCGATGCAGCGGACACGGGTTCGTGCCCCAGTCCGGGAAGATCCCACATGCCGCGGAGCGGCTGGGCCCGTGAGCCATGGCCGCCGAGCCTGCGCGTCCGGAGCTGAGTATGGGAAGTTTATTGGAAAGACTAGTCTGAGGAAAGACCATTCATTCATTCCCGGCTGTATTTATCTACTTGCTCAACTGGTCATAATTGGTCATTTCAATCTCATGCAAGATGATACCTCATGCTGCTATCCCCCTAACCTGACATCAAGACAATTGTTGAAATACCATCAACACTCCACCTAGATTCCCTGGATTCCTCTTTTGTATCTGCCCATCCCCCCAGCTTCTGCACAATTAACTTTAATGTAACTCCTGGCAGCCTTCTTCAGAGAACTACCTTTGGGCTACAGGAGCCCCTTAGGCAGGATGCACTGGGAGCCAGAAATGGGGTGGGATGGGGGGAATTGATGTTCTGTCCCCTCACCCCAGGGCAGCAGGTAGTCAACTTCTGACTAGTAGAGGAGTGTGAAAGCCCAGATCACTTGACTTGAGACAGAATAAACTATGCGGTGTCATTTACATTCCAGAGCTCCCCTCCCCTATTCTACTACCTCCACTCCCTTACTGGCTTCCCATTTAAGAACTTCCTTGATAATCATTTGCATGTAAATTCATCTCAGCATCTTCCTCATAACTTCCTATCTTGCTCAGCTATAGGTATTTTAACTTAAAAATAACTTTCATTTGCATTTGTCTGATTACTCAGATGGAATGTGCATCTATGTGTCCATGAGAGTTATGTCAGTTGATTTCTTTTGTGATCTCAAGTCCTTTGCCCATTTCATTAATTCAGATTTTTTTTTTTTGAGGTGTAGTTTACATACAGGAAAGTAAACAAATCTTAGTGTACCGTCCAACGAGTCTTTACATATGTACACACGCATGTAACCACCACCCAGATCAAGATATAGAACATTTGTGTGTGGTATCGTTGATTTATAACATTATATAAGTTTCACATGTACAACACAGTAATTCATAATTTTTAAAGGTTATACTCCATTTACAGTTATTATAAAATATTGGCTATATTCTCTGTGCTCTATAATATATCTTTGTAACTTATTTATTTATTTATTAGCTTATTTATTTTATATATAGTAGTTTGTACCTCTTAATCCCCTACCCCTATCTTGCCTCTCCCCTCATCCCTCTCCCCACCAGTAACCACTAGTTTGTTCTCTATATCTGTGTCTGTTTCTTTTTGTTATATTCACTAGTTTGTTTTATTTTTTAGATTCCATATATAAGTTATACAGTATTTGTCTTTCTCTGTCTGATACATTTCACTAAGCATGATACCCTCCAAGTCCATCCATATTGTTGCGAATGACAAAATTTCATTCTTTTTTATGTCTGAGTAGCATTCCATTATACACAAACACACACACACACACACACACACACACACACCCCACATCTTCTTTATTCATTCATCTGTTGATAGAAACTTAGGTTGCTTCCATATCTTGGCTGTTGTAAATAGTGCTGCTATGAACATTTGGGTGCATAAAGATATAGAACATTTTTAGCACCCAGAAGCTCCCCCATATCTCCTCCCAGTCAGCAGTCACCACTCCCAAATATTCTAATCGTTATCATCATAGATAAGTTTAGCCTGTATTATACTTCTTATAAATGGAAACATCCTGTGTGTACTCTTGTGTCAGGCTTCTTTCATTCACCATTGTGTTTGGGAGATTCATCCATGTTGCAAATATCATTTATTCTTTTTCATTGCTGTGTTATTTTCTACTGTATGGACATAACACAATTTATTTACTCATCCTATTGTTGATAGAAATTTGGGTTGTTTGCAGTTTGGAGCTATTATTATGAATAAGGCAGCTATGAACATTCTTTACATGTCTTTTGGCAGATATAAGCACTCATTTCTGGGTATATACACAAGACTGGAATTGCTGCACCATAGGTTATATGATTGACTAGCTTTGGTTGGTGCTATAGCAAACTTATTAACTGTTTGTTCTATTTGGGTAAATTTCCCCCTACTTGATTGCTTACCTTTTAAACAATAGTTATCTTCTTTTTTCCCCAAGTTTTATTGCAGAATAATTTTCACAAATAAAATTCACCCCTTCTAAGTGTAAAGTTTAAGAGTTTTGGCTAGGATTACTGTGGGGTTTTTTGTTTTTTCACTTTTAAAAAAAATTAATAGATCTTTATTGGAGTATAATTGCATCACAATACTGTGTTAGTTTCTGTTGCACAACAAAGCGAATCAGCCATATGCATACACATGTCCCCATATCCCCTCCCTCCCATCCTCCCTATGCCACCCCTCTAGGTCATCGCAAAGCACTGAGCCAGTCTCCCTGTGCTATGCGGCTGCTTCCCACCAGCCAACTATTTTACATTTGGTAGCGTATATATGTCGATGCTACCCTCACTTCACCCCAGCCTCGCCCTCCCACCCCATGTCCTCAAGTCCATTCTCTATGTCTACCTCTTTATTCCTGCCCTGCAACTAGGTTCATCAGTACCTTTTCTTTTTTTTTTAGATTCCATGTATATGTGTTAGCATATGTTAATTGTTTTTCTCTTTCTGACTTAACTTCACTCTGTATGACAGACTCTAGGTCCATCCACCTCACTGCAAACAACTCAATTTTGTTTCTCTTTATGGCTGAGTAATATTCCATTGTATATATGTGCCACATCTTCTTTATCCATTCATCTGTTGATGGACATTTGGGTTGGTTCCATGTCCTGGCTATTGTAAATAGTGCTGCAATGAAAATTGTGGTACATGTCTCTGTTTGAATTATGGTTTTCTCAGGGTATACGCCCAGTAGTGGGATTGCTGGGTCACACAATAGTACTATTTTTAGATTTTTAAGGAACCGCCATACTGTTCTCCATAGTGGTTGTATCAATTTACATTCCCACCAACAGTACAGGATGGTTCCCTTTACACCACACCCTTTCTAGCATTTATTGTTCCTAGATTTTTTGATGATGGCCATTCTGACGGGCGTGAGGTGATATACCTCATTGTAGTTTTGATTTGCATTTCTCTAATAATCAGTGATGTTGAGCATCTTTTCATGTGCCTCTTGGCCATCTGTATGTCTTCCTTAGTGAAATGTCTTTTTAGGTCTTCTACCCATTTTTTAACTGGATTGTTTGTTTTTTTGATACTGAGCTCCATGAGCTGTTCGTATATTTTGGAGATTAATCCTTTGTCTGTTGTTTCATTTACAAATATTTTCTCCCACTCTGAGGGTTGTCTTTTTGTCTTATTTATGGTTTCCTTTGCTGTGCAAAAGCTTTTTATGCAATCCCTATCAAACTACCAATGGCATTCTTCACAGAATTAGAACAAAAAATTTTACAGTTTGTATGGAAACACAAAAGCCCCCAAATAGCCAAAGCAATCTTGAGAAAGAAAAATGGAGTTGGAGGAACCAGGCTCCCTGACTTCAAAGGATACCACAAAGCTACAGTAATCAAGATAGTATGGTACTGTCACAAAAACAGAAATATAGATGAATGGTACAGGATAGAATGCCCAGAGAAAAACCCATGCACATGTGGTCACCTGACTTACAATAAAGGAGGCAAGGACATACAATGGAGAAAAGACAGCCTCTTCAATAACTGGTGCTGGGAAAATTGGACAGCTACATGTAAAAGAATGATATTAGAATACTATTTTATTTATACAAAAATAAACTCCAAATGGATTAAAGACTTAAATGTAAGACCAGACACTATAAAACTCTTAGAGGAAAACATAGGAAAAACACTCTTTGACATAAACCACAGCAAGATCTTTTATGACCCACCTCCTAGAGTAACGGGAATAAAAACAAAAATAAACACATGGGACTTAATTAAACTTAAAAGGATTACTGTTGTGTAACTACTACTACAATGAAGATAGAAAACGTTTCCATCACCCTAATTATCTTCTATTTTAACATAGAAATATTTACAATTTTGATGCAACCATCTATGACTAATCTCCTATTTCTCTATTTTTAACACATTGTTAATTTTACCAGATGAACTCTAGAATTAATCTACAAAGTCACAAAACAAATACCATTGCCTTCTTATCTAGAAACACAAACATGTAATAAATACAGAGTCCTAGCTCTTGAGTTGGACAAGCCAGCATAGGAATCCCAGTCACTTACTTGCTGGATGACATTAGGCAAGCCCCTAGCCTCCCTGATATCAGCTTCTTCCTCTGTAACTGATTATAAAAGTGGTGCCCGTGTCATGAGGCTGTTGTAAGAAGTGGTGAAGGTAACTATAGCAGTCGCTTGCTATTTGCCAGGCACCGTTCTGAGCACTTTATTTGTACTGACATTTAAATCTTATAACAATTCTGTGATATATATATTGTACCTCTCCTGGTTTTACAGATGGAGAACTGAAGCACAGAGAAGTTAAGGAAACCAAGTCAGGCTCAAGAGAGTGCTGGCTACTGCGCTGCTTCTCAGCTTCATAGATAAGGAGGTGACACAGGGAAAACATGGAGCATAGGCCCTAGCACAAAGTACACAGAAATGCTAATTTTTATTATTGTTATTCATCTTCTTTATACATTCAATAAAGTTATATAATTGTCTTCATATCAGTCATGCACATTTCTTGTTAAGGCTGCTCATAAATTTTCTATGCCCTTTCATACTGTGTGCATGGGATGTGTCTTTTTTCCATGATGTTTTCTCATTGGTTATTTTGAAATGTGGTGAAAGCTACTGACTTGTTTATACTGTGTAGCTAAAAGAACCTCAGCAGCACTTCAGTACCATTTAAAATACCCCTCCAAAAAGTAATTTTAATTGTGTATAGTGCTCTTTTAATAGCAAATGAAGTTAGTAGATAAGAAATGAGAAAAAAATGAAGATTAGAAATGACACTTTTGATTCCTTCCTCCTTGGCTAAAGAGAAAAAAGAGAGGGGAAAAAGTAGAAAGAAATAATTCACTCATCTGAGAATAGTACACAAAAAGCCACAGCACATTATCCCTCCCCCACAAAAAAAATGCTTTATTCTCAAGCTCCTTTTCTTATGTGATACTTTAAAACAATATTTACAGTTTAAATTAACTAAGTGAATTTTTAAATGTCTTCTCACCACTTGGAGAATTCTGAGATGAGCAAATACTTTTCCTATCTGGATGTTTGTTTTATTCTTGATAATCTGATCAGGGAAAGAAGGAGGGGAATATTTCTTTTGAAAAATTGATTTTTCTTCAATAGATAGCCAAATGTTGTCCTTGTTTGCAGGACAGGGGAGTGAGTGGGTGGGGTGGGTAAAAAGTTTCTCTTGGGCAAAACATTCAAAGGTTTTGACCTTTGTATAGTAGCTATATTTAAACGTGACTATGTCAGCTCTCTTGAGGACATTTTAGTGCCAGAGAAGGTACATCTGGGTCAATGTAACAAAATGACTGATCTGCTCTCAGTCAGGAGGCCAATGGGAAAAGTCGCTACAGTCAAAGAACAAGTAGAATAACTCAAGGAGGCTTAATCAAAGGACTGTTTACAAAAGGTATGGGCAGGTGGAGGAATTCTAAAGGATGGTGCAGTATGCTAGGGCCCGGTAATACTGAAACTTACCACCCCAGACCGGAAGAGAGTGGGTGAAGGAGCAGTGATAGGAATTTGGAAAGCCTGTCCATAAGGCCATGTTATAAAGATTCCAAAAGGGCAGTCGCATCCAAATCCAATACTAAACCTAACGTGCCCTCAAAGGAGGCCCATTTACAGCCCTAGAAAAGATGGTATTTCCCTCTAGCCACTCAATACATGTTTCTTGAAATTGATTTTATTAAATATAAGAAAATTAGCTAATGTATTCATCAAAACTTCAGGTTTGTAAATGACAAAGACCTACATCAAACTGGCTTAAACAAAGAAAGAGAATTTATTTGATCGCAATTGGGAAATTCAGGAGTACAGGTGGCTTTATATGTAGCTGGATCCAAGAATTCAAGCAGTTGTGACTCTTTGAGGATGGACAAGCATGAGAAGAGCTCTAGCACTCTCCAACTCCTCATTCATTCCTCATTCATAGGAGGAGTGATCTAGATCTGTGGGCACACTGATGCAATGGAGGCAAGTAGGGGCTAAAATATAGCAGAACCTCAGGTCACCGAACCATGAGCCATAGCCTAGGAGAGAGTTACTCAGCTGGGGAATTGGAAAAAGTATCTGGCATGTGCGCATGGTTTGGCTCTCCCAGTGCCCTTCATTTTCTCTGATAAGATGGTCTGTCTTCCAGTCTGCCCTACTACCTTGTGCAGTCTGCAGTGGAGGGCAAAGTCTAAAGATCTCAGCCATGCCCATGACTGGTTGTAAATCCGATTAACTAAGGAGCAGAGCGTTAGAAAGTTCTTTTGGGCAGCAATCCAAAGCCATGACCTCAGTCAGCTTCTCAGTAATGATTTCATCTCCATTTACCTAACCTCTCCATCTATCTCTCAATTATTCTGAATTTAGGCAAAGAGGGGTATTATATTTTGGACCCCTAAAAACTCCATCAACACTTATCAGGATACTGTCTACTCTTTCCATTTCTCAACAGTGCTTTCCTCTCTATGCTAATCTCAGGCAGATTTTCCTGATTTTGGAGTAAAGATAGCCTAAGGAAGTTCAAGATTCAGTGATCTTTCAGCTCACAATTTCTGTGAAAAGAGAGTGCTTCTTTTATGATAACCCTAGCAAATATCGTGGGAAATTTCTTCATTGGTTCCACTTGGGTCATGTGTCTATCCCAGGACAGGAATGGAGCACCCTGACTGGGCACACCTGGGTAACTTGACTACTCCAGTTGCTGGGGGATGGGTCAGCCTAACCTGAATCACATGGGAGAGGAATGGGGCAGGGACTACACTTACATGCAGCTTGAGCAGAAAGCAACTAGTTTGGTCTCAGTGGATCGCTAAAGACCTTGCAAATGCTTTGAAAACTGTCTTCCTTATTTCGTATTATTACTGGTTGTCAACTTTGGCTATACACTGGAATCACCTGGGGAGCACACCACCCCAGACCAATTAAATCTCAGGGATGGGACCCTGGCATTGGCATTTTTACAGCTCCCAAGGTGCTACTGATGTGCAGCCAAAGTTGACAAACATATCCCATGGAGAACATTATTTCTAAGCCTGGGGACAATTAAGAATGACATTGATCTTGCTCTGTAGCTAGTTTAACTTGTTATAAGATAGAAAGCCTGAGAGTACAGGGAGATTCTGGGAAGATAGAAGTAATAGTGACATGGTTTTTTAATCTTTCTATAATTCTACATAAAAACAGACTGAACAACTAAATAAAAAACCCCAAAATCCACTAACAATGTATGCAACCACAACGGGTGCAAGATATGTGCACAGACCATGGAGTAAAAGCAGGTGACAGCAAACCACAGTGTCTGTGCAGATGGATGCAGAGGAGAAGCAACTGGGTGTCTGGAGGATGTGAGACAAGGAGATCCACAAAATAGTGGATTTGAGGACAGCAGCTCCCTTCCTGGACAGGGCACTACCCAGAGGAGAAACTTCTGGAAATGAAATCAAATTGAGCAGAATAGGGTCAGTAAAAAAATGAAGGGAAAAGAAGTTCCTACCAAAGTAGAGGAGAGTTGGGAACTTTCACAAAATATCAAGTTAACTCCAAAATATGGAAGGTAAACACTAAACTTTAAAAAATGATTATCTTTGGCAGTAAAATTTCTAAAATTTTTCATTTCAACTTCACATGCTTCTTGTTATTTAATACGTTATTCCAGTGAGCATGTACTGCTGGAACAGCAAGCATATATTTGTAACATACATATGTTACAAAAGCCATATATATATACACATATATAAAGTATATATTTAAATTATAATATATATACTTAAATTAACATTGAAAAACAGTATACTAAAATACAGGTACCTGAACTAGGCTATATATCCCAAAGGCAGTTTAAGTAGAACCCACTTGGAGACCACCAAAATGAAACTCTGTATATCATGTGAATCCAAAGCAGGTAATCAAGGAGGAAAGTGGGACCTTGCAAGAAAGGCTGTGTGAAAACAAGCCGTCGGGGCTTCCCTGGTGGTGCAGTGGTTGGGAGTCCATCTGCCGATGCAGGGGACATGGGTTCGTGCCCCGGTCCAGGAGGATCACACATGTCGCAGAGCGGCTGGGCCCGTGAGCCATGGCCGCTGAGCCTGCGTGTCCGGAGCCTGTGCTCCACGACGGGAGAGGCCACAACAGTGAGAGGCCCGCATACGGCAAAAAACAAACAGAAAACAAGCCGCTGGTGTCATACCTTTTTCTGCAGACTTGGAATTGTTTAGACATTATCAAGGCAATAAACGATGACTATTTGAAAGAATGAATCTAAAATATGAGTGAATGTAGAGTATAAAAAAACTTTAAATCAGTTTTTTTTTTTTAATGAAACAAAAATCAAGTAAGCATTTCAGGAGAATGAAAAACTAGAAGGAAAAGTATTTAGAACCTTGAACTGGAGAGTACTGTATTGTTGGACTAAACTCAGTTTCAATAATTAGAATTTCCAATAAGAAACTCTAAAATCAGGTCTCAGTCTTTTCTCCACTGTGATAAACATACAAAAGATTTCATGAGCATCGTAGTTTCTCATCATTTTCCACATATTAGCCATGATTCTAGCCTCATCTCTCCCTCAAAACAACATATTAGAATGCAAGTGAGAAATTCTTGGGTCCCTTTAATTAAAAAAACTAGAGAAAATCTTAGAAACCTTCAGTGTAACTATTGTCAATAACTATGTATGGTTAGGGCGTTAGCATTGGAATGGATCTTTTTGATAATCCAAGTGTTTCCTCAATCTGTGTTCCCAGGCAAATTACTTGACATCTCTAAGTTTCATTTTCTCCATCTGTGAAATGGTTTTCATAATTGTACACATGCTGTTGTGATAACAGAATGAAATAGTGAATGTAGAGCATATAGCAAATACCAAAATATTGGCTAACAACAACTTACCAGTAACATTCTCAGTATAGATGGTAATATACTAGTGTGAAAGGAAAAAATGCCATTGAAAACCATTAATTGATAGTCTTACGCTTCATTCTTAATAAAATTCTTTAATTCTTTATATATTTCCCTCATACTCAGGTTAATATATCTTTTGTTATTTATTTTAAAAGTTATGAGTACCTACTATGTATAAGACACATGCACATTAGTTGGTAATTTGATAGAAAAGGTATTAGGTTTTCTCCCATTTTATTTAGCTTTTATTTGCATATTATTTAAGTTTCAGGATCCTCCTCAAATGAAGGGGGATTTTAAAACCAAAGTAACACCTGGTGGGTGTTACTGTGCAGTTACAGCTGGCCTGTGCGGACAGCTCATCTTGTGCCTCCAGCCTCAGCAGGATGTGGGCAGGGTTGTGGGGCCTGAGCTGTACCTACAGCTGTGCAGCCAGAAGCCCCTCTTCCAGTCCAGGGAGTGGAAGGTGTGTGGGATCACAGATGCACCAGCTGATTGCAGAAAAGCCCTGAGTTCATCGTAACACTTGTGTTCTGAGTTGTCCATGCCCTGGGAACTTGGTAAACAAGTCTCCCTCAGTTTTAGTCTCTGGAGTCAGCAACGTATAGCAACCAGCTGGTTTCCTGTGCGTGCTTGCAAATGACTCGGTTTGCATGATTTCTCACCAAGGTGACTAAATCAACTGTTGGGCTTAGCGTTTGTGTAGACAAAGACTTTGAACCTGTTTTGCGTGGTGCAATTTCAGTTATGATCTTTCCAGTTATTTTTGTTTACAAGCTGTTGGTCCTGACAATTATTCACATTTTAATTACGAGTGTTCAACCCCTTCAAGAGGAGAGTCAAGCAGCTTATTTACTTCCTGCTGGCAGGCTTCTGAGGAAACAGCTTAGCCAGGCTTGCGGAGCCACTGAACTAAAATAAAGTAACTTTCAGAAGAGCAGCACCACGTCCTCAATAGCCAGCTTTGCTTCTCTTCTACTGGGGCTTCTCATGGGGACCAAAACTGAAATGAGCCTCTCAACGTAGCAATCAAGATACTGCTTCATTTTTCCCTCTCCCTTTTCTCTCAATGAAGCTAACTTCTAACAGATTCTATTTGCATATATGTACAGCACTCATTTATTGAGCACCGCAAGGGAGAGTTGTTCTCTGTGTGCCTTTTCAGATAAGCGTATCCCTTTAATCATTTAACCTTTTCCTTGTTTACGAAGAAATAGTTTTAAATATTAATCAGCCTCAACCCCCTTCTAAAACAATACACTAAACAGAAAGCAAGCTTCCGTTGATGACTCGTGGCCATCATTATGGATTAGTCATTGAGATGTACTCTGATAGCCACAAGGCCTACGCAGGTGAGAGGACTTGTTTGTTCCAACATTAAATAATCCCACACTGTTACCTCTTCAGTTCTTGTTTCTGCCTTGATGTCTCTTCCTTCTCTGTCTGGCTACCTGTCTCTAACAGCTCTTTCTCCACTTTAACGGACTGTTGTTTTTAATCTGCCATGAACTGGGAAATCAGATAAGCCTGTTTCCTAGAACTAAATGCCTGACATAATGTTCTATAAACAGAGTGCACAAACTTTAGTGCGTACTTGCCTATTAGTTAGGGTGTTTGGGCTGCAAATAATGGAAAATCCTGACTCATCATGGCTCAAACAGCTAGGCAATTCATTGTTTCATAGAACTAAGAGGGCCCAAGGAGGATGGAGTCCAGGCATGATACTTCAGGCTCTGTTTTACTCCTGGTGATTCTACCAGCTCTGCCTTCTTCCATGCCGGGCTTCATCCTCCACCTGGTGGCAACATGGCTGCAGTGGTTCCAGAGGCACATCCTGACCCAGCAATGTTCCAAGGAAGGAAAGAGAATATCTCCTTCTGTGTCTCTTTTAGGAGAAGGAAACCTTTTCCAGAACCCCCCACCCCCGCTCCAGCTGACTTCCCCTTCCTAAACTTGCCACTAACTAGGGGGACAGAATTCTCATGATGGATTTGGACTAATTAGCATCCACCCTGGGCCGAAGTGGAATTCTCTTAGGAAAAAGAAGAGGGAAAAGTACACATTGGGAAGGGAACCAACAGTGTGTGCTAGGAATTGAAATCATTTGCTTATGATTTTTTTAAACAATTTTTATAGATTTGCAGCTGTGTCTATAATTAGTTCAGATATGGAGCAGATCACTTTTTGAAAAGCGAGGTATTGTTTTAAAATAAAATCAAGCGGTAACCAGAGATATTTAGTGAAAAACTAATATTGGGGCTGTGTGTACCCATAAATGGAGACAAAGTTTGGGGATTGCTTCTCTGTAAATATTATAGCACTTGAATGATTCAACCTAGAAAAAAAAGACTACACAGTTTATCACAAGGAAATGTTTGGAGGAAGGAGCTGTTGAGAGGCGGAGCTATAGAGGTGACTGTGGCTTTTCGTGAAGGTCAGGTACCCTTCAAATGACTACAGGTAAATCCATTAAGTGACAGGAAAATCCCACGAACCAATATTTTCTTCTTGGAGCACATTAGGAAAAAGATATTAAGACCTAGACCACTTGTCAGGGTGTAAGCAGTCATGGATAAATTAGGCAAATTCACTTATATCTTTTGTTTCTTCCTTGAAGCTCTGGTAAGCTTCTCCCTATATGGGGAGCTCACATGAGCATTTCTTCAGTTAACATAAGCGTATAGAGTAGGATGTTTCTTTTAGATCAACTAATAAACCCCTCTCATTTCATAGAGTTCAAGCTTCCAAGAAAATATCACCTTTTCTTCAAAGCGGTCCCTGACTCTCCTCCCCATCTCCAAGTGTGATCTGATGTTCTTTCTCTTTGCTCCTTTAGCACTCTTTGCACATTTCCAATATGTTTACCACACTGAATTATAATCTTTGATTTTTTGCTTGTCTTTTCCTCTAAATTCCAAGTATCTTGACAAAGGACCCAGGTTCTACTTATTTTTGTCCCACAGGGTCATGGTGATTAATGACTATCTGTCAGAAGGACGGATGAATAGATGGGTCGGGAAACTAAAGAGCGAAGCCATTAATGATTTGTCCCAGCCCCTCTCAGGAAGAGGGGCACAGTTAGGAAGAGAATCATAGATGTTAGGGCTATTTTCCAATCCACAAATTTGCTAGGTCTATGCAGATGGTATTTTTGTTTTAAAATAAATGCTCTAAACTATGCTAGGGCAAGTAGAGTGTGGGGACACTAGAGGCAAAACAAAACAAAAAAAGCCATGAAATCACAGTCTCAGACTGTGCAGGGTTTTAAGAATGGCAATGTGGCGCGCGCGCACACACACACACACACACACACACACACACACACACTCAAAACTTCCTATGAGAAACAAACACCTGTAATTCTCTTTTCTAAGACACCTTTGGTTACCAACCATTGAGGAGACTGATTCCTAAGCCTGTCCCTTACTCCCCTCCCCAAATCCCAATATGTACGAAAGGCAAAGTGCTGTGAACATGCGGACAACAGCCACTAGATGCCTCCATCATTCACTACAGCTTTGTGACAATTTCCTGGAAACTCAACATCTTGAAGGATAAAACATTTTTTATGGCAAAGTTCCAGTGTCACTTCAGATTTTAGTAAGATCATAGCACACTCTTAGACTAGAACCAGGCAGAAAGTCTCACTCAGTTACAGCCCTGAGGCTCATTATAGACTAACTAGTCACCTAAAGTAATGAAAGGAGGGAAGGGCCACTTTCCATTTGACCAGAATTCACCAGAGCCACAAACCTGTTAGAGCATTTATTCCCCAGTGCAGAATGTAACTCCTGCTCATGCCTGAAAAATTAGAGTGACCCATTTTATTGAATGGTGGGCACATTCCAGGAGGTAGACTAAACTGGCTCCAGGACTGATGAAAGTGTCCTTTTTGCCTCACATTTTGGGACGCTTATGAATTATCAGCACATCAAGCCCTGACTGGAAATGCCAAGATGTTTCAGATTTCACAAACTGAAGCAGGTAATTTGGCTGAAAACAATTTGGCTAAATGAAATTTCACCAAATATAATTTGACCAAACATAAAGTTTGTATGTATTTAATTTAAAGTAATTTGGTCAATAGGAAAATTAATAAAAATAATACTTACATGAAAGTGAGTAATCATAATCACTGCTTCTTTTAGTGTTGGTAATTTTGGTATGTGTACCATGAGATGGCTCTGTGTATCTTTGCATTTTTGTCTGTTAAAATTGGTTCTTTTGGCACCTCCCTGGTGGCGCAGTGGTTAAGAATCTGCCTGCTAATGCAGGGGACACGGGTTCGAGTCCTGGTCTGGGAAGATCCCACATGCCGTGGAGCAGCTAGGCCCATGAGCCACAACTACTGAGCCTGCGCGTCTGGAGCTTGTGCTCCACAACAAGAGAGGCCGCGATAGTGAGAGGCCCGCGCACCACGATGAAGAGTGGCCCCCACTTGCCGCAACTAGAGAAAGCCCTCGCACAGAAACGAAGACCCAACAGAGCAAAAATAAATTAATTAATTAATAAACTCCTACCCCCAACATCTAAAAAAAAAAAAGAACCCGCCTGCCCATGCAGGGGACACGGGTTCGAGCCCTGGTCCGGGAAGATCCCACATGCCGCGGAGCAACTAAGCCTGTGCGCCACAACTACTGAGCCTGCGCTCTAGAGCCCGCGAGCCACAACTACTGAGCCCATGTGCCACAACTACTGAAGCCTGTGTGCCTAGAGCCCGTGCTCCACAACAAGAGAAGCCACCACAGTGAGAAGCTCGCGCACCGCAATGAAGAGTAATCCCACTCGCCACAACTAGAGGAAGCCCATGTGCAGCAACAAAGACCCAACGCAGCCAAAAAATAAATAAATAAATTTCAAAAAAAACCCAAAAACAGTAACATTTAAAAAAATTTTTTTTGTTCTTTTGTTGTTATTGTTCTTGTTGCCAATTACTTATGCTCTTTGTTTCTTACAATACTGAAAAGTTGGAAAAAAGAATTGTTCAACAACAGTGGAACAACCTAAATGGCCGACAAAAGTAGACTGGTTAAAACAACCTAAATATCCTTTCATAGGGGAATTCACTAAAACGGAATTTTCATATGCTTTCTTCCATGCTTTATTTTATTAAAGTTCTTTTGTTAATTTTCTAGTGATGTAAAAGCAGTGTTACTCAATACAAAAAAATTAGGGCATATAGACATGCAAAAAGGGATATTATGAACACATAAATTCAACCTATCTAGTTGAAACTTTGAAATCTTGAGTTATTTCCTTCCAGGACACACACACACACACACACACACACACACACGTCTAGTCCTTAAAAGTAGGATCATGCTATGTTTCATAACCTCCAATATAAGGCCACAAATTATTAGATCTCTAAGTAATTTTAACGAATATTCTATTGATCGAAAACTAGTTAGGAATTATTTTAAGTCCAAATAGTAGGGGGAAGATATGATATGCGGACACAAATGTTTATAGCCAAATATAGGGTTATGAAACAACCTTATGATTAATATCGATTATCAATATTTTAAAAATTCGGTTTCTACAAATTCAGAATTTTAACCAGATTGTCCTATTGGTCAGTTCTCTTTGGATCATATTCTTTAGTTCCTATATGCTTGTGGCCAAATCACCTTTGAGCAAATTATTAGAAGATGCAGTCTATTTTTAACTTAAAGCTTAACTTCCCATGTCAAAGCTGCCAGAGATGTCCACACCAGTCATTTCCAACCCATTGGACCAGAGGCACACAACCTCAGATGGCCAAATTAGTGACACACCTGTGGGCCTTGTTCCAAAAAGAATTTTAGGTGACTTTCAAAAATATATCCAATAGAACAACATTAAAAGTAAGAGGAAATGGGTGAAAGGTACACAGGAACTCTCTGCTCTGTTTGCAGCTTTTCTGTAAGCCTAATATTTGCTCAAAATAAAAAGTTTAAAAAATAGCTTGAAATATAAATAGATTGGAGAGAAATCTTCTTCCAAAATTAAGAGAAATCAACCCCCCCAATACATACACAAAGATGGGTAGTGATAAGATGAGACCTGATATGAAAATTAGTAGACAGCAGACATGTTTTACACATGTTTTACACAATTACTATAGTTGAACAGTGTCAAAGTAAAAAAGAAACATGATTGTTATAAGAATCACATTACTATCTATGAAAATGTACTGATTAAAGAGAAGAAGCAAAAGGTTTCCTGCACTTAGGTCCAAGAGAAGTTTTCTGCAGGTTTTTCCAAAGTGAGGATAAAGTGATGGAGAAGTTAACATTCTCAACAACACCCTAACTCTAAATAAACAATGTCCTGTAGAAGAAGGAGTAGGATTGGATTGACAGGCAGAGAGGGAAAAGCAGTTAGATTTCTTTAATAGTCATTTGAGATATTACAAATATACTCTAAACAGTTTTCTCTTCAAAAGAAAAAAAAAACCTAATTATGGGGAGGGGTGGAGTAAAGAATGCTTTCAGGAAACATTAGTATACCTGTCCTGTCAGGAAGGTTCAAAAATAAATTAAATACTAGACAAGACAAGCAGACGTGATATCTACAAGTCAAGAGTCACAGCTATTAGCCAAGGCGGAAAAGCAAGACTCTAGGCAGATGAGTTTCAAGAACAAATGGAGCAGAACCATGTTTCCTTAACGTACATGATGTACTCCATGATACCAGATGCTGCTGGCACTGTTTGTTGGCTTCTTTACTTTAGTCTGTTTAAAAAAATAAAAAAAAAGTCCACTTGTTGGGAGGCTCAGCCCATCTCAAGCAAAATCAGAAAGTAACACAAGCTGTGGCTTCTATTTGCTTCCTACTTATAACTCTCTCCTCCACCAATTTAAAAGAATGTTTCAAATGGGCCTAAAGAAAGGAATGGAAGCATTTAGCCCTGAATTCCTGAGGTCCAGCCTTGACTAGAGGAGGGACTCTTAGGCTACAATGGTGAAGAAAAATGAGGACACTGTGAAGTGTGGAGCCCAGGAGCAGAGGTAAACCTTCAAGGGGGCAGAATCCAATGGGGCACTGGTGGGCTTACATGAGCTCCAACTGGGAAAGAGAAAGAAGATCCCATGGGCTTCCTTAATTCATAGGACCTTCCTCTGGTGAGCGGAGGATGGAGATAGGCCTGTTCCCACTTTAGACTCACAATGTTCTCATGCCCTTTTGCCCCAAGATATCTACTCCTTGCTTGGTATTACTATTTACTTATCCTACAGTGTGAAGGAGGTTGTAAACCAGAATTGGCCCTTAAAGAGGCTGCTAGAAGTCTATCCTGGAGTTTATAGGGATTGGAAGGGAGGGGGTATTGTCTAAGGGCCCAGGCTTCCTAATGACAACCTGGGGACTTGGAGCCTAGTCAACCTAAGCACAGGTCTCCCAGCCCAGCTAGTGCCCTCTGTCCTCACCCCTTGTCTCCTCTTCCCCTCTGCCCCAAGATGATGCACATGCAGTATCCATTCTTACTGCAACTTCTTCTCCAGCCTTTGCCCTGTCTGTGCTTAGGTTTCTTCACCTCATCCCCCTCGCCATGTGCGCATCCCAAGCATGGCAACACAGCCTTTCTATCCTGGACACATCATCCATCACTCAGCCTCCAGACCCGAGAACCTGGCTCTTTTGAGAGTGGTTGGGTGGAGCTGCATGGGGGGGGGAAAAAAGGAAGCGAACCAAAAAGCCTCAGCAAGTGAGGGGACAGGAAATCCTATAAGCTACTAATGGCAAATCCTGATGTCCACTTCCCTCATAATTCAGATTCAGGTAAGAAAGTTGAGATCCCAAGTGACTTATTCCAGATTACTCAGTCATTCATTGCCAGGGTCAAAGCTGGAATCCAGCTCACATAAATATCACCCAATTGATGTGGCTTCCTTCATGCCACATGGAGACAGAAAGGAAAATTGAGGTCTTTCCAGAAATGCCCATGCTAATAAGAGTGTGGGAAAGATATCAGGAAAGGTTTACATTGGAACTATTTACAGATACTATGAAACTAATAAAAGTCTAAACTGATCTTTTTTTAAAAAAGTTTGCCTTGTCCATATAAAATAATATTAATTAGGGGCATGTCCACACAGGGCAAAGCATTTCATAAATATTGTTCACTAGTGTGAAATATTGATTACATGTTTTCATAGCAACAATCAAATATAGAGGTGGAATTTTACCCCTAGTTCTGCCTTCCTTCCTGAAATTAGGCATTGTTTTGATAAACTAGGTCAACTGAAAATATTCCCTCTATATCTGTCAAGTTGGTAGATGTTTTTTAGGAAAAAATATTGTTTTTCTGTTTAAAAATTGGATCACAACACCTATGTATAGACACCAGTTTCTAGAAGAGGCACTATTTTAAAATAGCATGTGGGGTCTGTAAGCCATTTCTTCAGAGTTGTCTCCTTTGCCTGAGAAAGTAATCTGATACCAACCAAATGATTTGATTAATCAGTCCAATCAAATAAGTGTTTAATTCCTTAGTGTTTTCTGTATGGGATACAAAGAGCTGCTGCTGTCACAGAGCTTGCCATCGAGCGGGGAGGATTATATAAGGGCAGAGAGCTGTCACTGGAGACGAAGGTTAGATAGGGTGAGTGGGTGAGCAGAGTGCAAAGAGCTATGGGGATTCAAAAGAAGGTGGGAACACAAATATTTGTTGAAAAGAATTTTGAGAGGTCAGGAAAAGCAGCTGTGGAGGTAGATGCTTTAAGGCAATCCTTGAATGATGGAAAAGATTGAAAAAAAACATCCCTGGGCTTTGCTCCAGAGCACAAACGTTCAGAAAATGCAAATATTTAGGATATTGATTTTTAAAAGATTGTGCAAAACATTTAAATTTCGCTCCTTCTAAAAACACCTGTCTCTTGCCACTGTGGTGAACTTTTCAAGTCCCCAGGTCCTAGCCATTTTTGGCAGCCTTCTAATATGAAACGAGAAGGAATCCCAACAGCCTGGAGACATTCTGCTTTTGTGTCATAGACACTACTTACCTCCCTTCCCCCCACGCTGAATCTTCATTTGTGCATGTACTGAGGATGACTTTACTTTTAACTAATTCACTCATTGGATAAATATTTATTGAACATCTGCTATGTTCCAGGCATTGCCAGGCACTAGGAATAGAAGGGGAAATGCAAATCAAAAGCACAATGAGATATCACCTCACACCTGTTAGGATGGCCATTATCAAGAAAACAAAAGATAACAACTGTCGGTGAGGGTGTGGAGAAAACAGAACCCTTGTGCACTGTTGGTGGGAGTGTAAAATGATGCAGCTGCCATAGAAAACAATATGGAGGTTCCTCAAAAAATTAAAAATAGAACTCCAATATAATCCAGCAACCCCAGTCCTGGGTATTTGTCCAAAATAATTGAAATCAGGATCTCAAAGAGGTATCTGGCCTCCCATGTTTATTTCGGCATTATTCACAATAGCCAAGATACAGAAACAACTTAAATGTCCATGACAGATGAATGGATAAAGAAAATGTGGTATATACATATGATGGAATATTATTCAGCCTTAAATAAGAAGGAAATCCTGCTGTATGCGACAACATGGATGACCCTGGAGGACATTACGCTAAGTGAAATAAGCCTGACACACAAACACTGAATGATTCCACTTATATGAGGTATCTAAAATAGTAAATTCATAGAAACAAAATAGAATGGTGGTTGCCAGGGCCTTGGGAGAGGGAGAGATGGGAAGTTTCTGTTCAATGGTTGTATAGTTTCAATTATGCAAAAAGAAAAAGTTCTAGCTGTCTGTTGTACAACATCACGCCTATAGTTAACAATACTGTATTGTGTACTTAAAACTTGTCAGGAAGGTAGATCTCATGTAAAGTTTTTTATAGCATAATAAAAAAAATTAAAGTTTCTTTTTAAAGGGGTGAATACACCTTAAAAAATCAGTTACACACAAGAGAATCAAAGGACATGAAAATGAAAAGGTAGCTGGGACCACAGGGCAGAGGAACTAGACCACCAGGGCAGAACTTAGAGGTATTTCTGGAAGCAAATTAAGCCACCCAGACTATAGTCACAGGCCCATTATTTTCTAAGAACTCCAAATTAGAACAGTATGTACTTCCTAATTTTCCAGTTTGCCAGTTTTATGGACAAAAAGTAATGTATTGTTTTCCGCCTGGTCCTGGAATATCACGGACTCCTTGCCAAAGTTCCTGCTCTCCCAACTCCTGGCTGGTCCCCTTATGGGAAATGCCATCTTATACATGGCTGTTCTGGAACAAGCTTCCAGGATATTCTTCAAAGGCAACATCAAAAGCCCAGGTTAAAACTGGAAGGTTCCCTATGAGCTTCCTATTCTGTTGTGGCCCAAGGAGAGGACATTTGGTAAGAAAGAGATTGGTGGTCAAAGAAATGACCTCATCCAAAAAGGTAAGACTAACTCCAGTTTAACAAGAAGTATCTTTGTCTCCTGATATCAAGGTAGTGCAATACCCTACACCCAATACAGTTCCCCCAGCACACAGTTGACAACAGGGGCACACACTTCCCCATAGAACATCATTCCCTCCCAGGGCCAACCATGTGAAAGGAAGGGTGGTCACTCAATGAATAAGCCATGTCCTCCCCTGCAGATGACGGGACCAGTATGCCCACAGCTGAAAACAATCTGTCAGTGCATCTGTGGGTTTGCTGGGCCTGAGCTAGCCCCTGCCTCCACAGCAACATGTTTAGCCACTCTCCTCATCTACTAAGAAAAAGATGTGACTGGGTGACTCGTAGCCGCGAGATTTGGGATTTGTCATCAGGCAAGGAAAACAAACACCTAAATGGAATTAACAAAAGCTTTTATTTGTTGGGTTGGGTTTTTTTAAGCTTCACTGAATTGTAATTTACACACCATAATTCACCCATTTTTAAGCATAAAATTTAATGATTTTCACAATAGTTACAGTAGTGCAAAATGTGCAAACTTTCCATCACCCCAGAAAGATCCTTTGTCCATTTGTAGTCAGTCCCTATTCCTAGCCCCTGCCCCCAAACAACCACCATTCTGCTTTCTGTCTCTCATTGATCGGCCTTTCCCAAAAATTTCACATAAATGGAGTCATACCACATGTAGTTTTTTTGTGTGTCTGGCTTCTTTCACTTAGCATAACGTTACCGTTACTGGGGCTCTTCAATTTTGTAGCATATATTAGTACTTCTTTACTTTTTATCATTGTGGAGTATTTCACTTTATGGATATACCACTTTTTTTTGCTGTACGCGGGCCTCTCACTGTTGTGGCCCCTCCCGTTGCAGAGCACAGGCTCCGGACGCGCCGGGTCAGTGGCCATGGCTCACGGGCCCAGCCGCTCCGCGGCATGTGGGATCTTCCCGGACCGGGGTACGAACCCGTGTCCCCTGCATCAACAGGCGGACTCTCAACCACTGTGCCACCAGGGAAGCCCAATATACCACATTTTGTTTTTTCATTCACCAGTTGATAGACATTTGGATTTTTTCCACTGTGCTGCTATTATGAATAAACCTGCTATGAACATTCCCATACATGTCTTTGTATAGACACACATTTTCATTTCTCTTGGGTAGGTACCTAGGAGTAGGATTGCTGGGCCATATGGCAAGTTTATATTTCACTTTTTAGAAACTGCCAAACTATTTTCCAAAGTGGCTGTACCATTCCACATTCTTATCGGCAATAGTTGTTATTGTCTGTCTTTTTTACTATAGTCTTTCTAGTGAGTTTGTTTTTAAGACTCAGATTTTTCTCACCACTCACATCCCAGAAACCAGCAATGGCTAAGCATAAGATCTGGGTCATAACTGACTAAGGCTTTTGAGACTGTGGCAATTTAGGAAAGAGTCTGGTTGTGGGAGATGGACAACTACATGCTTGTTATTATAACAAAGAAGGGGTAGAACAAGGCCAGACACTTCCTTTGTCCAACCTTTATTGGCTGAGGCAGGAAAACCAGTTCTTCTAAGAATGGAAACTTTCATTTAGATTAGAAGTGGTCTCAGCTTGTTCATGCAAGAACTAATGAACATTTATGAGCGCCTGTAGTGTGGTGAATAAAAGGTATTTCTCATATACTACATAAAATGAGAGCCAGTTTAACTTAAACATTTTTTTGATTGTCTGTTGAGAATAAAACATTATATTGGGAGATAGAAGAGTGCCAAAGATCCCTGATTCAAGAAGTCTGAAATCGGGGCTTCCCTGGTGGCACAGTGGTTGAGAGTCCGCCTGCCGATGCAGGGGATATGGGTTCGTGCCCCGGTCCAGGAAGATCCCACATGCTGCGGAGCGGCTGGGCCCATGAGCCATGGCCGATGAGCCTGTGCTCTGCAATGGGAGAGGCCACAACAGTGAGAGGCCCGCGTACCGCGAAAAAAAGAAAAAAAGAAAGAAACTGCTGAGGAGATCCATTTTATGACTCGTTGCCCATGATTTTAAGGCTATTTCAGTGTTTGTCAAGATCTTGTGCAGTTGGCTGGGGAGGGGCAAGAGAAGGCAAGCATGGACAGCGAGACAGTCGTATGAACAGGTACTACAGGCTTGCTTGTGCAGGTGGAGGAGGGATTCAGTGGGCTTCTCCATTCCCTACAGAATAGCATTTCTCACTCTCCCTGAGGTGTGTGCCACGGACGTGCTGGAACTTTCTGAAGTCTGGCCAGCAGAAGCCAGTTTTGTACGTTTCCCAACTCCACCTTCAGGGAGGTCTAGAATCAGCAAACACTAGGAATCAGGCCTTCCGTCTCACCACCTACCTCAGAACCCGCTGTTAAACATTTACCAGCATACCACTGTGGTGAGTTGTACTAACTCTCTAGCAAAGCACTCTGGGTGATCTTCCTCAGAGCTTAGGGAAGGGCCTGAAGGTTACCTTTGGAAGACATCTGCAACATACACTGGGAAAGACTCAAATGGTTTACTAAGTAGAAAACAAAGACTGGGTACTCTTACCATAGGGTGGGGGAGATGCCCGTTGGAAATTAAGCTCACATCTTGTAAGACAGATAAAGCAATTTCATACATAGTTATGACAGGAGACAGGAGGTGGTCAAAAGCATGAAGTGTAAACTAGAGATGATTCAGAGGAGGGTGAGGCTGAGCACACCCCACGTTCCAGTGCAGGCCCTTAGAGCCGAGAATTGCCGGGTTGCTCCCAGCTTTGAGGCTCCTGGTATACCAAAACATGAAGAAATGCCAAAACAAGGTTAAAAAAATAGTAGTATATTTTAAACGTTTCCACTAAACATCTTACACACTAAATGCAATGCCATATAATTGCAGTATTCATAAAAGCATTAAAATATTAATTTACTGCACACTATGGGGGGGGG